>NC_139027.1:134916748-135139396 GCF_964662115.1 Mustela nivalis | reverse complement strand
CTCATTCTGCTTTTTGTTTGTTTACTCCTCTGTCTTGTTTTTGAGATTCCACATATGCGTGAAATCCTAGGATTTTGTCTTTCTCGGAGTGATCTGTTTCACTTCCCATCATAACCTCTGGGTCTACCCAGGTTGCCGTAGATGGCAAGATCTCGTCCTTTTTATGACTATATAATATTCCACTGTACATACCCATCACATCTTCCTTAGCCATCTGTCTATCAATGGGCACTTAGTTTGCTTCCATATCTCAACTACTGTAAATAATGCTACAACAAACATAGGGGTGTATGTATCTTTCCAAGTTAGGGTTGTGGGGGGTGGGTGGTAAATTCTCCTGGGATATTCTTGCTTATGATCCCTCAATTGGCCCCAAAGTGGGGCTCACTGAGTCAGAAGGTCATCCTGGCTGATGACGCAGAATCAACATCAGTCCCTAAAGTCTGTTGGAGAAACCCATCTAGGGTACACCATGGGATTAAGGCTGGAGAGACCTCAGATCCTGTCATTCAGACACAGTGGGCATACTTTACAGAAATAACTGGGCACGCAGTTGAAAACCAAAGGGGCCAAACCATGGCATTCTAAGGTTAGGATATCACTCTGGCTGAAGCTAAGATCTTAAGCAGCAAAAAGACCTCCTTAAGAGATGGGCAAAACCACATAGGCTGCAGCGGACCAGTGCTCAACAGTGACACCATGTGGAGGTACCAGAAATAGCAGTGGCCGGGACTTGAGGTCATTTTCCAGACTTCCCAACCCACCATTCCTCTCTCCCAACTGGCATTTGACACAAAGATGACCCTGAGATGAATACAGCTCTTGGGACTCAGAAACGTCATGTGGGCATAAGAGGCAGGGCATGCTGTCAGGGAAGACTGCATGAGGGATACAGTAAAAATTTCTACATAGGAGTTATGTATGAGCCTGAGTAATCAACCAGAATGAATACAAGAGGTGTGGTTGTTTTTATTCCTCATGTTGTGGAATCTCAAGATACCAGCTGTGCCTGGCAGAGTCTGCCATTTACCCAGCTCCGCTGTCAAAGGAATCTGTTCTATGACCACCGGTAAGGGTAACTTAGATTGTAAAGTTCAGGACCAGACTTGGGTGAATACACGGTCCTATTTTTGGTCCCTTCTCTGCACGTGAACCTCCTGACGGATGGGGCATCTTTGCATTCAGCCTGGCCAGTCCTAAGTTACAGAAGTGAGAAACTGACCACACCTCGCTTCTCTCCCATCAGACCCCAGTGATGCACGGCTGCACACACAGGCTTCGACATGACCCAGATCTGAGTTCAAGTCCCCGCTCTGCCACAGACGCGTTATGGGGTCTTGAACCAAAAGGCTGTCCATCACCCAAACTTCAGGGTCCTCACTTGTGAAACTGTGATCGTGACCTCATCCCAGCAAGTCTTCCCTGAGAACATCTCCTAAACCAAGACGTGGGCTTTACAAATCATCATCGCATGTTATCTCATACTACCTTTGAGGAACAGTAATTATTTTGATGAGCAAAGAGGGAGAGTGCTAACAAATTATTCAGGATGATACAATTTGCTAGTAAGTGGTGACATCAGGGTGTGGATTCAGGCTTCCTTAGATCTCATGTTCCCCCTCCTGTCCTGTGCTGCTTCTGTCTTGGGCTTTGGGGATCATCAAACAAGATCACATACATTAGTCCTTAGCCAAATCTATTGCACACAGGGAGTGATCACTAGATGCTATCACTTTTTCTTTATAGACACTAATATCGTACTCGTAAGTAATCACTTCCTTTTCACGCCCTTCACCTACTTTACAGTGAGATCTCTTTGTTCACTGATTTTGCCCTGGCCTAATTCCACATGCTTCTGTCCCAGGTCCAAGCCTTCCTTCTAAGAACTTCTTTTTCCTTCCTTTTAGGAAATCGTTCCTCGAGCCCATGTTCTCTGACCCATTTGCATGCAGACAGCAAATATATTTTTTCGCACGATGCTAACATAAATGTTGGAGTTCCTCTCTAAATTGGATGCCTGGGACCCATAACAGCATCTGTGCCCCTAATAAGACCTTCTCGTGTTGGAATCGAGCCTTTCTGCACAACTGCATACACTGAACCAATTTTGTAAATAGATTGAAAGCTTGCAGTGAACCATCCCTGGAAGTTGATTTGGCCCGGAAGTCTCTCCTGGGGGCTCGAGTCCTATTTTATCCTTATTAGATTCCATAGATAAAATCATTTGCTTTGGAAACTATCAGAGAAAGATATCCCGATTTTCCCCTCTATGGGACCTATTCCTTAGCAGGCCTGGAGTACCAACACAGGAGGGTGGGCGGGGGTATGGCTCTTCTCACCCGCCACACCGGAACTCAGCGGAATCCCACGCACAGGTGGCCCAGCAGATGCGCCGACAGCGACCCATATTTGTCATTGAATGAACTCACTTATCTCTGAGGACTTTGTGTCTTTTGGGAGTCACACCTGTCATGGGGAAGACTGAGAACACCTTTCAAAGGAAACCTAATTTACTTAGAGAAAAGTGTGTGTGCCCCTTCAACAATCTTTTTGTGTACTATTCCATGGACAGGATGATGAAACAGACAATTTCAAGCCAAGGCACTTTTCTGAGACACCTGTCTGAAGATAACTGGTCATGAAATACAAGTGTCTCGAATGCCCGGGAAGAGGGATTACGATGCCTTCACCATGATAGGCTGGGGCAGAGAAGGATGTTTGCACACCTGTGTTAGGCAAATTCCCTCTTCTTCAAGGAATAAAGAAAGGTTATCAGAAAAAAAAAGGGGGAGGGGGAGGGGGTGGGAGTCCTCTTCCTTCTGGACTCTCCTTGTTCCCCCAAAATGGAATCTGAATCCTCTGTCAGGGAGACAAGAAAGGTAATTCTCATTCTCTCGAATGGGTTCGAGACAATGTGAGGAGAGAAATCGATACAAATATTGATAGGCAATATGCTTGTTTTAGAGATATCCATATAGACATCGTGGGCAACAGGCTGGCTTTGGAACGCAGACGTCACAGAATAAACGTAAAGTGCAGAGCTTACTGCGTTTCATGGTCGCTAACAATTGTTTGTAGTGACATAGATCTATAGGAAGTCAACTGTAAAACCATACTATGTATTGAATGGCTACCGCATGCCAGGTAACATTCTAAATTATTTACACATCCTGTCTTATGTAGACCCGACAACCATCCAACGTGGAAGGGCGGGCTATTTGCATTTTATAGATAGGGAAACTGAGATCAGTTCTCTCTGACTTCATACTCTCAATAGGTTTACACTCTTAAATTCATGCTGTATAATCTCATTTTGCACACTCGCGAATGTGCTTACACCTGTATGCACAGCTGTACTCACATGCTCCCAGTCTCTCGTGTATGTTTGCAGACGCTCTCTGGGAGGTCCCAGATAAGGCACGGCTGCAGAAATGTGGGACTGAATAATTGTGCGCCGCGATAATCCTCAGGGTGGCTGTCAACAAGCCTTAATTTAAAAACAAACAAAGCGAAACAAAACATGCAAATACGGTAATAGCAGAATTTACCCTTCATCTCTTTCAGAAATTTAGAATCTTGAAACAGAGACGGGTCTGGTGCTTGGGCGTGTGCGATCCTCATCGAAATGCCTAACACAGGGTCCCTATCAAAGGCCCTCGGTGACAGGGTGCATTACATTTAGCTGCACCTGTTCAGGAACTTATCTGAAGCGGTTATTGGTGGCAGAGATAAAAATGAACTTTTCCAGATCAACTTGGGCTCACTTTCACATTCACTTTTCATGAACAGGTCGTACGGGGTTCTAAGGGTGTCTGCATTTTTCTTGAGACCTCATTTCTTCCCTTTGGCTGTAATGAGAAGGGAAGAGAGAAGCAGAGATCTGTTCCAAGCCCTGCAATGGTTCATAAATATCTCTTTAAATATGAAACTGTCTAAACCCTCGGTGGCCATTACTTATTTATCAAGCTTCCGATCCAAACTTCGCTCCATAGCATGACCACTCTCTGAACTCACACGACGGTCTTTCAATATGTCAAACACGGAGCCATCCTCCTGCAGGTCTGACCGCCCTCTCTCGCCCCGTAGCCATCACCTCTGTGTTTCCCCACCTTCTGCTTCAGATTGTAATCTGCTGCAGGAGGCAATTTGTCCTCGATTCGGGGGCTCTCGCCTGCCCAGGAATCACAGACGGACACAGGAAATCATCTGTGGAACAACCACATGTTCTCTGACCCACATGCTTTGATCCGAATAGACAGAACCACAAGTGCGTTACCTGGCGTCTACATGTCCAGTACATCGGGCTCGTGTAAAACAATTTTTTTTTTTTTAAACACAGAGAATGGTGAGGAAGAAAACTTAGCAATCATGATAGACACCCATCCCAAAATGACAATTTTAAATATTTGGGTGTGTTCCTAAATGATCTTTGTCTAGGCATTTTGGGAGCACCATTTAGATTATACTATATTGTGAATTCCCCCTCCGAGCAATAAAATATAAGATTTTCACATGCCATTCAAAAGGTTTCCTACACATCATGAAGGAAGGAACACAAAGATGTACTTAGTAAAACGCAAACAAAATAACCTAAGAAAAAGCTGGAATTCTCCACCAGAAGCTTAATCTTGTGTACCCCAGCTTGATCACTGGTCTGATAACCGTCTTGCTACTCTCAGATACAAACATCTGGTATGTTCTGGATTGTCTGTCTAGCTGAGTGTTGTCCCTGGAATCCACATGTAGCATCTCTGGGTAATCACCTCTATCATTCTGTTGCCTGACTAGAAGTTCCATGAGGGAAGGATCACGTTTTTCTTACGTTCCCCATATATCCTGTGCCTAGCATGGTGCTGAGAGCATGGTAGGTAGAATGAAATGCCAACTAAGTGGCATTGGTGTTAAACTCAGAGAATAGGAGAACAAGGACGTTCCATTTGGTGATCAGCATTGCAAGAGGAAAAAGGAAGTCCTGTCTAATACAGCTTTGTCATTTTTAAATTATTCTGCCTATTTAGAGAAACAAGTCCCAATCATTTTATGAATTTCTATGTATTTAATCCCTGAAATATTGGGCCCAGGCAAGGAGCCCTCATAAACCCCATAGGCTTCCTCAATGATCTCCTGGGCAATTCTAAGACTTCTTCATGTTGGGTTGATGGTAATTAAGACCATCCCAGTCGTACACCTGAACGTTTTATTATCCTACAAAGAAGACAGGAAGCAGCCTTATGAAAACAGAAAGCAGAATTAGGTGACATCATGAAATGCTGGACACTCTTTTGAACTCTGTGAGACACTTAATAAATCTCAGTGTGTGACAAAGGTTTTATGCACAAGACTCCAGATGTGGGAAGAAACATGGTTCTTTCCCAGATGTATTTACCAAGCGTACTTTATTTTCCCCTCTAAAAATAGGCATAAAAATAGTACCTACTCATAGAGTTATTGTGGTAGTGGGTAAATAAATTCGTATCTTAAAGCACTAAGAACATTGCTTGGCACAGAGTAAGTGCCCCAAACTATTAAGCCCCTGATAGACAGTTTCTTTCCTTATATATACACTTATCTCTCATTACAAAAGTGAAAATATCTTTAGTATAGAAATTTTGGGAAAAACACTGGGGAGTAAAAAAAAAAAAAAAAAGAAAAGAAGAAAAATCAAACTTAACCCTTCACCGAGAGATAACCACTGCCATTACAAACAACTTTTTATTTCAAAAGAAGTGCTAGTTCTAAAGTGTTCACAAATCCTTCAACATTTCTTGCTTTAAAAGATGGAGCAGGATTGCCTCAGTGTGAATGAGAGCCAGACGTAGAGATTCTCTTCTCATCAGTACAAAATGGAGGAAGCAATGTTGTGGGACTTCCAAAGGAGACTGAGTCATAAAAGGAATTGCCCCTTTGGCATTGTTCACTTGCACTGTCACCCTGGGGGAAACAGGTCCCCGTATCTTGAGGACGCTCTAGCAGCGTGTGATGAGGTCCATGTGAGGAGGAATGAAAGCCTGTCACCAGCAACCAGGGCCAAACCGCCCGCCGTGTGAGTGAGCCTCCTTCCACCACACGGCCCCTGAGATGCCTTGACTATAAGCTCATGACAGGCTCTGGGCTCAAATCTCTCAGCTAAGCCGCCTGGGAGCTCCTGCTCCAGAAGACCAGGAGATAAGAAATGTTTATTTTTTTAAGCCACAAAGTTTGGGAGCAATTCATTACACAGGTCACTTACACAAGGACTATATATGATCATGAATTATCTCTAGAATTTCTGTTAGTTCTTGTCTTTCCAACCAGGCTCATTCTTCTTTCATAAACTCTCATGATACATTCTATATGTAGCTTTAGCGTATTGAATATTTTAACATATCATTTTAAAGTCTCTTAGATTGTTCTATTCTCTAGAGTTACCAGGAACAAATTCTGTCACTTTTTGTGTGTGGATCTCATAGTAGTTCTCCTCTTTGTGTTGGTCGGTAGCTTCTGACTCTGAACCCACTTGGAAGTAAGGGCAGGAAGTTCTGTAGGTACTGGATATCTCCCTGAGGGTGGATTTCCATGTGTGTCTACTGGGACCTAATGACTTTGATCTGTTCTGATGATTTTGTGTTAATTTCTAGACAGTGTGACCATGAACCCCATATCCACGCACAGTGCAGACATGGGATTCAGGCTTCTCATGGTTGACTCCATCTACCCATGACAGTGGGTAAAGAAAAAGTTTCCTTAAAGTCACCTTGGAAGATAGAGTAGTTTCTTGAGTTCTCTTGTCACTGATGGGTGGCTTCCAACTTAATGCAGGAGGGTTATGTTACACTCCTGCCCACCATAAGATCATGAGGTCGCACCTTCCAATCCCACACAGGCATGAAAATCCACGCATTGGAGTCTTTCCTAGAACCACCAGGAGGCATTCTGCCCCTCCAGTCACACATACACGTCACAGTTATTTTCTCTGTTCTCTGGACAAACTCTTCTCAAACCACTTCAATTCCTCCTTCTATCAGAGTCCCACAGCAATAGTCTCTTCCCCTTTAAGTCTTACATCTCAAAATATCACACTCACGGAGATGACTTTATTTAATTCTACTGACTTAATACATCCTATTGAATCTAATATAAAGCATTCCCAAACATGCGTGCCAACTTACAGAAGAACCACTACAAGGTCTGTTTCCCACCTGCATACTACTTAACTTCCTTATTTGTCACTTATGATGGTTTCTACCTAGAATAAAGTATATTTTGTTAATATATTAATAACTAAAAATTGGGTCCCACACTCTTTCCTCTTGACCTGGATGCCCTGGTTGATAAGACGGGTGGCAGTGCCTCGTGTCATGAATAGTGGTTTATTGCTCTGTTTCAATTTTAATGATCTACCTCTTGTCCAAGGTATTTGGAGCAACACTGTGTTCTCTTTCTTTCTTGTTTTGATAAAATGATACTTGGCCTAATCCCGGACATCTCATAACATGCCAGCTTCCTCCCTGAAGCACAGCTTAGAGGCTGCCCCAAAGACACACCGTGGGTCTACACTACACGCGGTAGCGGATGGCAAGCATGGTGTTCCATTTTCATGGGGAACAGCTGCTCATTTGCTGTGGCGAGGAGAGGCCTCAGGGTTAGAAGGGACCAAACTGCTCAGCCTTTAATGTTTTTGCAAAATTATCTTGTTGACAAGTGCAGCATTATAAATTTGAATCCATTAGCTAAAAGGATCCATAAATATTTGAATAATGGCCTTTTCAGAGTTTTACCAGTCTATCAAACTTGTCACATGTCCACTTTTTACATTTTTCCTATTGCTGAAAAGAAAAGGGCTGAACCAAATCTTATGGATGGCTTCTGGACACGGGCGTTTTTGTCCTTGCTTTCAAAAGAGAAATGCTTTGCCAAGCAGAAGATAATTAACAGAAGCACACTAGTATCTGGTAATGGTGGCAGAGGGTGGGTTGCCCACGAAAATCTGCCTTCTTTCTGGGCAGGTATCTGGCCAGCCAGGGCTCTGTTTCCTAGGGTTGCATCCAAGAATGGCCCGATGATAAGTTCTAGCCAATGAGATGTGAGCAGATCTGACATGAGTCATATCTAAAGAGGAGGGTGTTTTAGAGCCCACTGACCTTGTCCATTGTCTTTTTTCTTGCTAAAAACTGAGGACCCTGAAGCGGAGAATGATAGAGCCATAAGCCAGAAGGAACCACAGATCTCAAATGACTTCCTGGAATAAAGTAATCCCCATGCTAACCAGGACCACCAACATTCCTCTGCTGCCTCCATAAAAATGCACTTCTACTGCATGAAGCCACAGAAATTTTGAAATTGGTTTTAATAGCTAGTAATATGCCAAGGAATAAAGTGACCTATTGTAAATTAAAATAGTCACAAAACTATTCTTTTTTTTTTTTTTTTTTTTTTTTTTTTTTTGGTACTTCAGAATTCTGGATTTCTTTGTAGTTGCTATTTTCAAAAGAAATCTCCTAAATTTTGAAGTAGTGACCCCTGGATATTTTTCCAAAGGGTGGAATGCAGGTTGGCTCTGTTTTGTCTATAGTAGATGAGGAGTCTACCAAGCCGAGGTGAACCACCTGGCACCTGGCAAAGGAACCAAGCAGTTAGGTATTTAATATGCCGTTCTACTACCCATGTGTCTGATTTCTAGAAAATTCAGTGCAAGTCTCAATCAACGGCTCCCGATCACGGCCCTTTGAAGAGTTGAACACACCATCACACTGTTGGTGTTTAAGGTTGGTCATGATATGCATCTCATCTACATGTCTAGGCTTTCCTGAATCTATCACAGTTTAATGTTTAATCTAAAACAGCTCCCAACAGAGCTTTATCCCACAACCCCTCCCAAACCATCAGCATTTTAGGGAATAACAATTTCACACTATGCTCTCTGCCCATGGGGCCATGTTAAAAGTGAAACCTCACCAAGCTTTTACAATGTGCCAAGCACCGTGTTAGATGTTCTATAAACATTGTTCCTGCTAATCCTTATAACAACCCTGTAGGATTTATATAATTACCTCCAGGACACTGAGACTTTGAGAGGTTAACTAACTTGCCAAAAATTACACAGCTGCTAAGTGGTGGGAACACGGATTTCAACCCAGACTTGTCTGGTTCCAAATCCATGTGCTGTGGGAATCTCACAGGGAACATTATGAACATCCACATAAAAAACTGATTTTATAACCCTAGGGTTCTCAGCCTTGGCTTACTGAGCATTGGGGCCAACTAATCCTTTGTTGTAGGGGGTCACCTTGTACATTACAGAACAGTTACCAGCATCCCTGGTCTCCACCCCATAGAGGCCAGAAGCTCTTCTCCTAGTTGTGACAACCACACACTGCCCAACGTCCTTGGGAAACAGCATCACTCTCACTTGAGACCTAGTAGCATAGCCTAATGTTGGAAATATATTTTTGTCCCTTAAGGAAGTGACGCAGTCTCTTCTTCCTGATGAAGAAAATAATGTGAGACATCATGCCTCCATTTTTGCTATGGCTGCCAAGAAGCTCAGAGACAAATTTAAGTTTCAACCATAGCAAATAGGAATTCCCAAAGCCCCAAACAATTTCCATTCCTCATTTTCTAACTCTTGATACTACTCTGTCTTCTCCCCTGACTTCTTTATTTCCCAACTTATTTTTTTCCCATTGAGTATGTCTTCCTCAATTTGAAGTTACTGGAAATGCTTCACATGAGATCCAAGGTATTAAAAAAATATTTTATACTAATTTCGAATTCAACTTGCAAAGCTGATTCTTTCTAGGAATGATCAATATTCTTTTATTTTTAAAATCTTTTCAAGATCTCTCTCTGATTAAAAAAAAATCAAAGTTGGATGAAGAAATTAAACTTTATTGAAACTTTCTAGCTCCCAGAATCATGTTTTAAAATGGTTCCACTCATCACAAAATAATAAAAAGAACAATAGAAAAGCTTTAGAAAAATTTTTTCAAGTTTTCCCATTGTAAGGGCTGAAAATTATTATTCCATTAAAGTATTTTTATTACTAAGTTAATAAAGAGAAGATATGATAAAGTAGCTACCTTCCCAAGATGCTTTCTGAAATTTCGGTATCACTCATGCTCTAAATTGATGCACAAAGACAGGCTTAGCTAGTGGAGAGACTCTACTTTTAGAATTCTACCACATGTTTTCACAAATGAATTTTCCAGTCTGTCAATTACTAGGGAGATAAAAATTGGGTCCAGAACAAAGGGTGACTCAGAGGCTCATTTGGAAATTTGGGATTTCTGGTTCTGCTTTGACAGATTTGGAAGAAGAGGCAAAACATTTCCTGTAAATACCATCGCTGGGATGGATTCTCACTCTCTCATTCCCCCATCAAACAGAAACCTATATTGTGCCTTGAGTTGAGCCCCAGAGAAATTATCAATATTCACACATCTGGCACAAATCTGTTGGAAGAGGGGGGGAAAAACATTATGCCATCTGTATTTCTTTAATCGTTTCATACAACTCCAGTCTCTCGCAGTAATTTTGTCACCGAGTCTTGTAAATATAAAGTTATATTACTTCTTGGCTTGTTTGAGGACACTGTTCATCATAAGGGGAGGATGAGGAGATGATGTCACTGCCAGGAAAAAAAAAAAGAAAGGAAAAGAAAACTCGCCTTTCCCAATCCCCCACCTTCCCTGGAGTATGGAGGAGCCAAATTTCATCAAATTTGGCACAGTTGTAGGAATTAACATGACTGAAATGTATGCCAGATTTCAAAACAATTTCTAACAGTTTCTGTGAGACCGTGTAAGCAACTGAAAATTGACATGTTGTGTTGTGCCCGAGTCAGCCAACTGCTGTCACTGCATAATTAGATTTTCCTGCATGAGAGGAGAGTTTCCTTTAAAAAATTATGAAATAAGGCAGAAGCTAATATATAGTATAAGTGGGTCTGTTATTCCCAAAGAGGTAGCCTTCTGCTGAAGAATGACTTTGGATACACGCACACGCACACGAGTACACTCAAGAGAGGCCAGTGTTCCTGGTTCTGTGTGTTTCACATGCTCTTTGCAAAGGAAGAGGATTTACAGCACAGGCCAAATGGATATGTGCCTACTTGGCTGCCCCAGGAATGGCTGAAACCCAGGACCGAGAACAGAGTTGGAGCTAATGAACGTGTGGTTACTTCCTTCTGGTACAAGATAATAGAGGTGGCGGGGTTAGCTGGGTGTCCCCAGCACTTACATTCTTCTTCTTCAGTAGTGAGAGTAGTTTTTGTTGATTGACAAGACCACCCAGTTAAAGACTACATCCCCCAGGCTCCCTTGCACCTCGATGTAACCATGTAACTAGGTTCCAGTCAATGAGACATGAGGGGAATTAAAGTTTCCAACTTCCGTGTCATGCCCTCAATAGGAAAGGGGTGTTCACTCTCTTCTCCCTTCCTGTCTTCTAGGAGGGCAGGTGCATAGGCAAGGTCATAAGCCACCTTTGACCAGGAGGCTGAAGTCAATACACATAGAAGAGAGCTGCATCTTAGATGTAGTGAAGGAACAAGGTCAAGAGAGCCATGTCTCTGATATCTTTGAGCTGACATACTGGCCTTGCATGGTCTTCTGGAAAGTTCCATGAGAGACAAGCACGTTACTCTTTCATTCAGCCATTGTAATTTTGGATCTGTTGTAAGAGCAGCCTCTTCTGTATCCTAACCAATACTGCACACTTAGGAATGACCTTCAGAATTCATCAGAGCTAGGCCCACGTAGGCAGGAAAGAGTTTGTAACCCTGGGTGCGTATACCTTTGTTTCCTCATCAACACCTTCAAAGTAGATACTTTTCCCCAGATGATCTTACCTCTCTGAAAGGCAAAATATGACTCAAAATATTAGCATTCTTCCATTCATTCATTCATTCATTCATTCATTCATGATGAGGTGATTACAATTACTATTTTCATTTTGCAAAGGAAGAAACTATACCACAGACAATGGAAGTAACTTCCCCCAAATCGCATAGCAAATAATTTCCTTGTTTACACATCCCATGTGCAAATGGAACGAGGTCTTAGCATACAAAAAGCACCTATGCAGTTTGTTAAGTGACTGGATCAGTGAGACCCTCCTTAAGTAAAGCGGTAGAACCAGGGCTAGAACTAGATCTGCTGACATCAAAGCCAGTGATTTTAAATTCTCTTTGCTCCCCAACTGTGTCTTCTATAAGGTTTCCTTAAATTAGATTTGTGAATAAAAGTTTCAGTGTATTTGTAAAAAATAATTAATTAATTTGTTAATTAAAGTTTTAAAAATCTTACATCAAGACTTTTTTTTTTCTTCCCCTGTGGCCAGTCATAGAAACTCTTAACTTGAACTGGCTCAATTATTCCCAGGGCCTTCTTGGTTTACATAACTGGGAAGTCATCCCACAGTACTGGCTTAGCTCTGGCTGGACCCGGGGCTGGAGTGGAGCTCTCAAATCATGGTTCTTGCCATCTCTCAACATAGCTCTTCTCCAAGCAGTCTTTACTACCAGGTTCCACATCCTGTCTCATCCCATGTCCCATCCTGTTTAATGCCAATGGAAAGAGCCCTGCACAACTTGGCTTGATTGATTTGATGGGCCTATCAACAAATAGTCTGTCCTAGAGGGCTCAGGGCTCCAAATGGCCAGGCAGGGATCTCCCCCTAAACCCCACCCAGGCCACAGACACTAAGAAGAGAGAAAGCACGATTCTCAAGAGGCCAAAAGAGTGTTGTCCCAAAAGAATGGAAAATGGGTCTTGAGTAGACAAGGACAACAAAACTTATTGCAAATCTTTTATATACTTGAAGCTGCCCTATTTAAATTTAGGAATCTAAATTTATGTTTATTATGCCCTCCAACATTGGCCTAAACTATTGTTATTTCTCCACAGTACCCTTTACTGATTCATCTTATAAACGTATATACAAATATGTATACACAAACAATACACACACATGTGCACACACACACACCACTCTTCTGCCCAATGCTGCTCCAATTCCCTTAAATACCACTTATTTTCTGGAGCCAGCAGCACTCTCCAGGGCCCATATAATACTTCTATGCTACACCCAATATCACCAGCATCTAGGGTCCAAGGCTGCCAAAAATGGGTTGTGTAATCTCAGTTAAGTAACTTTTCTTTTGTAAGCCTTGATATCCTCTCTGAAAATGAAATCACACTCATTCCTACCTCATAGAGTTACTGCAAGAATTAAATAACAGATGCATGTAACACTCTTAGCACAGGGTCTAAACTCACAGTATGTGCTAGCTAGTAGAGGGGATAGGTCATGGAGGGGTCCCCTCCTTAGTCGTCCTTCCTCTAGAAAACCTTATTTTTCTGAACAACTTGGTCAACACTGTCCTTATCTGAACTCCCATCATATTCACAATTGATATACCAGATATTAGTCTTAAGGCAAACACTGTCTGCATTGATTATGTCCTCTCAACAGTAACCCCTGTGCCAGAGGTGGTCCCCATTCTCACACTGGAATTTTAACCCTCTACTGAAGGTTGACTTTTAGTGACTCTGGAATCAGACCAGGGTTGAAGTCCCAGCTTCCACATTTACTAGCCATGAGATCATGGATGTATTATTTAACTTAGATGAACCTTAGTTTTCTCCTCTGCAAAATACAGTGGATGTCAAACACACACAAGGCAATATATATACACAGGACTTTGGTATGATTCCAGGCAGACAGTGGGTGCTTAAGAAATGGCAGCCATTGTATTATACTACATGCATTCCTAGCCTGCTTCAATGCTTCAATACCCCACCTTAATCATGCCAAGAAAAAGTCATGGAATGAGTCCAAATGATCTAATTCCCACCTCTATTATGCATGATGAGATCAACCCTTAGATATATTTTGTAAATACCATTAGTTCCCATGGTCATATTAGCACAGAAGGCACACTCAGACTCTTAACTTTAAAAAAAGAGGCAGCAGTCAAATTCAGAGGAAGGAAAAGGAGAGGGGACTAAGAAGGACTGAGTTCCTGTTATGAACTGAAAATGAACCGGCCATTAATTGCAATATTTCATTTGGTCTCCCAATAATCTTGGAAAACAAACTGCCCCCAATAAGTACTGGCTTAAAACAACAGCACTGCAATATTTTTACAATTTGGTAGGTTGGCGGCAGTTTCTCTGGTCATTTTATTTAGTATTCCTACAAAGGCAATCAACTAGATGGGAAGGTGTACTGTAATGGTCAACATGGCCTCGGGGAATCTGGGAGGCCTCATCTCTTGATTTCAGCTTGGGTCATGATCTCAGGGCAGCGAGATCAAGCCGTGTGTCAGGCTCCCTGCTCAGGGTGGAGTCTGCTTAAGATTCTCTCTCCCTTTCCCTCTGCCTCTCCTGTTCATGCTCTCCCTCTTTCTCTTTCTCTCTCTCTCTCTCAAATAAATACATGAATCTTTAAAACAAAAACAAAACAAAATGGCCTTGCTCACCTGTCCAGCAGGTGCTTCTGGCTATCAGCTAGAGCACCTTGGTTCACCTCCATGTGTTTGCTTAAATAAATCAAACTGGCTTTCTTGCTCTCTGGTGGTGTCAGGACAGGGCTCCAACAGAACAAGTCCCAGTGGGCTCATACTGATCAAGTCTTTGCTTGCCCAACCCATCACAGTGAATAATGATGTTCCACTAACCAAAGCAAGTCACATGACCAAGGCCAGACTTAATTGGGACATGGATTTTATTCTTTCTCTCTCTCTTTTTCATAAACTCTAGGGCTGACTTTTTTTAAGTTCTTTTTTTAAAATTTTTATTGTCTTATAATAGTCACCATACATCATTAGTTTTTGATGTAGTGTTCCAAGATTCATTGTTTACATATAGCATCCAGTGCTCCATGCAATCCATGCCCTCCTGAATATCCACCACCAGGCTCACCCCTCCTCCCACCCCCAAAGACAACAGATGTAGTGAAAAGAAGGGCCATATGTACACCAATGTTCACAGTAGCAATGTCCACAATAGCAAACTGTGGAAAGACCTGAGATGCCCCTCAAGAGACGAATGGATAAAGAAGATGTGGTCTATTTATTCTGTCTGTTAATGAGAGGTGTGACCACGAATCCATGGCCATTTATAATCTGTCACAGAGTTCAAACAAGAGATACTGTGGCAATCAAGTAGTAGAGTTTAGAATCAAATTCAGGTCTGAATGCCCCATATTCCTTCTAATATACCATCATGTCTTGGAACAGCCCAAGAATGATTTCCCAGGATAACTTAGATTTATATTTTCCTTCCTCTGACACATATTAGCGTTCTGACCATGTAACAGGCATTATTTTCAGCTCTGGGGTAGAGCAGTGTACAAGACAACCAGAAAGCCTGCCTTGAGAAAGCTAAGAACATGCAATAACATGAGATTAATGGGATGAGGGTAACCAAAGGAGAGGGGAAACTTGAGATTGATGGGTCAGGAAAGGCCTCTCTTAGAAGGGCTGAAACAAGAATGCAGAAAGGAAGGCAGCCATGAGGAGAGTATTCTAAGTAAAGGGCCCAGGAAATATAACATTCCCAAGGCAGAATAAATGAATGAATGAAATACGAAATATGAAATAACATGAGTAGAGCAGCAAGATGGAGAGGGGGACCAAATGGAAGAGTTTTGACAAGTAGAAGGAAATAGAGCTTCTGGCATGTTGGAGGCCATACAAGGAGTTTAGATCTTACTGAATTGAAATAGGGAACAGGTGGAACGTCATGAGCAAAGGACTGATGTGATCCAGTTTACACCTGATCCAGGCAACACATGAGAAGATGCATAGTTCTGGCTGCTATATGGTGTGTAAATTACAGAGCAGCAAGAGGGGAACTTTAAGTGCTGACCATGGCAAGAGCAGGGAAGGAAGAGGAGCTTCTATGATACACTTTGGTTTGAGGGTTTGTAAGACTTCATGACCGATTTTTTTTTTTTTATTTATTTATTTGACAGAGATCACAAGTAGGCAGAGAGGCAGGCAGAGAGAGAGAGAGGGAAGCAGGCTCCCCACTGAGCAGAGAGCCCAATGCAGGACTCGATCCCAGGACCCTGAGATCATGACCTGAGCTGAAGGCAGCGGCTTAACCCACTGAGCCACCCAGGTGCCCCTCATGACGGATTTCTTAAGGGAGGTATCTTAAGCAGATACAATGTTACAAATCGAGTTGAGGCTGTCAGCAAACTTCATCCACTGGGGCCACAGCCACTCAACAAAGGGGAATCTACTGAATTACAAAATTGAATGTCTTTACTTCATTGTTCTCAAAAAGCCTGAAGAGAATCTTTTATATCATTTTCACATTCACACAGGTGAATCTGGTAGGTGAAAAGGACAAAATGCTTTAGTGATGTGGAAAGGGAGGGAAAGGGAGTTGGAACGGTCTACTTTGGTTGCTGAGAAGACTTTATATCCATTGTTCTAAACCACATTCACCGACTGTAGGCAGGAGCGTAGGCATTCCCCTGTAAAGTAAAAGGTAGTCAAATGTAATAATGAGAAGAGAAACAAGGAACAACACACAAAGCACATTCTCCCGTTTATAGGGACACTTACTGGGTGACCCAACCAAATACAGCGCAGTAATCATGGCCAGTGCACTACTTCTCAATGAAACTGAGACATGTGGGCTTCTCTCTCATCTTCCTCCTGATCCCTATAGCTCTGCAAACCTTGATTCAGCCTTTTCTAATTCATGAAGTCTAAAGTTGTCCTTGGAGCTTATGTGAGTGGAGTTAACATGCATCCTTTTATATATTCCTCTTAGCCTCAAAATACCTAAATCACCCCATCTCATGCAGGAGGCAACGGTACCTTGCCAAGGCAAGACACCTAGATCCCGTTCTTGTCTCATAAATCATATCCTGAGACTTCATTCCCTGTTCCCTGTATATTTCTCCTGCATAAAACCCCCCAAATGATACATCATCTTTCTGTCCTGTCCATCGCATCTGGGTTCACTACTTCACACATCCTCATTATCATCAATGCACAAAACTCAAGGGAAAAAAAAATCTGAACAATGAAATGATACTTTTTTTCCTTAACACAAGTGCAACTTTGTATGATTAAACATCATAATTTAAATGGGCGCTTTGGATGATTTCTGCGTAGCTCTTTTACATTTTGCAGATATTCTTAATAGGTCCAACTACCTAAGGAGGAAAAAAAAAGCTCTTTTTGCCTTTAAGACTTAGAAGTCTGATTTTTTAAGTGCACAGATAACTTTAATACCTAAATTGAAAAATGAGAAGAATATCCGTAGGGAAAAAGGAGCTTATTGCTGCCTCCCTGAAGTTCATCAAATGTTGTCACATATTTCTCTAACATTTTTGACTTGGTTAAGTGCAAATTTAGGTGAACACACTCTTTTTCCCAGGGTTCATGGCAACAGAAATATAATATGTATTTTCTGATTAATGAGTGCAGCTCTATAGTCAGAGGGCTCTTAGGCAAAGGGCACTTTCTAGAGGCAGAGGACTGGACAAAATGACCTTGCATTTCTCTTTTTTCATGACCCGGTGAATGCTGATCTTTCTAGCACTCACTTCACAGTCTTTCTTAGGTACATCTGTGGCATATAATAACTTGAAATCCCCATTCTCAGAATCCAAATCCTCAACAATGGTGCATCTAAATTTCCCCCCTAACTATGGAGAAAACTCAAATTAGGAATTAAGCAAATGGGCGAATTTAACAAAGTTCACCTTTAGCTTCATTGATTGAAGTTATGATATCAGTTAGAAAATCGAGGAATTCTAGTTCACATGATTATTGAAACCCTACCACACATAGAAGTCAAATTCTTGTTTAGTGTGTGATTTGGGGTAGCCATGTCTAATTTACTGATGATAGACCAGATCCCTTTGCCAGCCTCACATTTTACTATGGGGCTATCACTGATGCCCTATCATATGGCTTGTGGTTATCAGGGAAAAATGGACAGTAACTCTTAGGGCATGATGGAACCAGACTTCAGCAGGAAACTCCTGAAAAAGTGGACCCTAAATAATACAACTGCCTCCAAGAGGACTATATCTGGAAACTGTGAAATATAAAATATTTTCCTAAATCTTTGTCTCCTATTTTCTATATGGCCGTGAGCACGAACCTTAACCACTCTAAGCCTCAATTAACTTAGTTGGTGAATTATGGAGCCATAGGAAGGATTCAGTGGATGAACCCTTGCAGAATGCTTACGGAAATATTTGGTAAGCATTAAATATTAGTACTATTGGCTGCTGTTACAATTATCTCTTCATTTAGTAAATTTTGAATTGTCCTTCCCAATCCAGCTGTTTAAGTCTTTGACCCCCATAGGCAAAGGTACTCATTTCTTCTTCTACACTTCCATTCTTCTTTGAGTCCTCAAGTAATTTTAATTGTAATTATTTGTACCCACACCCATTTTCCCCCCACTGACTTCTGTCACCCCCTTTGGCTGGTGTCTTTCCAAAGGAGCACTAGTGTCTTCTTGGTACCCACCCTCGGTGCTAGCATATCTCCTTGCATATTTGAATGAAGGAATGAATGAATTTTCTCTTGGCAAATCTACTGGTTCTAGATATAAATACAAAAATAATAAAGCATTTTGCTTAGGCTTAACATTTTTAAAAGCTGATTTGGATGAAAATATTCCATTTGGCAAGAATAAAAAAACTGAATTTCTTCAATGATCATCAATGGCTCCTACATCGGAAAAAATAGAAAAAAACTCTACATTAAGTGCCTCCTGATAGACATACGGAACTCACCTCTAAAATCGCCCTGCTTGCCTCCTTAGCGCAGTAGGCAGCGCATCAGTCTCATAAAATCGCCCTGCCCTTCACAAAGAAAACAAGCCCAGGTCACAGCAAGCCTCTATTTGTCGATCAATTTATGGGAAATGCGGTGGACAGAGGAGTGTGGTGTATGATACTACGATGGTGAAGTTAGTACAATCCAGACTGTGAAGATTCTACAGGGCAAACAGCAAAGTAAATGACCACATACATTTTAGGGGGGAAAAAGAGAAGATGAAAGCTGCTCAGTTAGAGAGATTTAAGAGACAAGTCAGTCAATTACAATGTGGGATATTTTGAATCCAGATTCAGATAAATTCTTTTTTTTTTTTAAGATTTTATTTATTTATTTGACAGAGAGAGATCACAAGTAGGCAGAGCAGCAGGCAGAGAGAGAGGGAGAAACAGGCTTCCCACTGAGCAGAGAGCCCGATGCAGGGCTCGATCCCAGGCCCCTGAGATCATGACCTGAGCTGAAAGCAGAGGCTTTAACCCAGATGCCCCCAGATAAATTCTTTTATAAAAATTTATTTATTTATTTATTTATTTGAGAGGGAGAAAGAGAGAGTCCATGCACATGTTGGGGTGGGGGAGCAGAGAGAGAGGGAGAAGCAGATTCCCTGCTGAGCAGGGAGCCCAATGTGGGACTCGATCCCAGGACCTCAAGATCATGACGGCGAGCTGAAGGCAGACGCTTCACTGACTGAGGCACCCAGGTGCCCCTCAGATCAATTCTAAAAACAAACTGAACACTGACCAGATATTTGATAATCTAAAGGAATTATTACAAATCACCTTAGGTGTAGTAATGGTTATTTTTAAAGGGCCCCTTCACTTCTATAGATTTATACTGAAGTATGTACAGAAGAGGTAGAGACACACCTGGGATTTTTTGAAAATAATCTGGGATGGGTGGAGATTTAGACAAAACAAGATGGGGAAAGAGGCGAAGTTTGTCGAGATGAGTGAGAGGTGCATGGAGGTTTACGGTACCGTCCTACTCTGTGTTTGCAATTCTTACAAAAATAAACGTAAAGGTTAATAATTATCTGAGCAATAAAAAAGTTTTTATGCCTCCCCCGTTTCACTTACATTGTAAACTCTGGTCATGTTTTGGCTACCCATGAGACCAGATGCATTTCTTTACACAGTGTAAGTATCCAATCATTTATTAGATTGGATTTTCTTACTTGTGAATCCTTTGCTTGTTGCTTATGTTTTCAGCAGTGACTATGTCACCCACAGAACAAAGGGTTATTGTTATGAATTCAATTGTTGTATTAACAACAGCTAATCCTCAATGCAGGCTCACTTCCTTGTCACTCTGGATGTTAATTTACATGGAGCTATCTCACTGATCTCTTGCAATCTATGAGGTGAGGCACATATTATAAGACACCACGATGATGCAAGTACCAGCAAAGAATTTGAAGCTCCGTGGTGTAAAGATGCCTGAGCCCATTAATTGCAGAGCAAATAGCAGAGCCAAGGGGCACCTGTGTGGCTCAGTCGGTTACGCGTCTGGCTTCAGCTCAGGTCATAATCTTGGGATCCTAGGATCAAGCCCTGCATTGGGCTCCCTGCTCAGCAGGGAGTCTGCTTCTCCCTCTCCCTCTGCCACTCTCCCTGCTTGTGCTCTCTCACTCTATCCCTCTCTAATAATAAAATCTTAAACACACACACACACGACAAAGCCAAGTACACACCAGACCTCTCATATCTCAAAACCTAAATACTTAACCTCTCCCATCTGACACCTTTCCTTCTGAGTTTAGTAGGCTGGGTGACTCAAAGTAGGAATAAATTATGATCCCTTCTCATAAGAAGCACTATAAACAGCTGATCTCAAGTTAGATGACTACAGACAGACAGGTGGAGGGGGAACATTTTCCTAGAAGATCTGAGATGAGCATTGGAGAAGGTGGCCAAGTTCAGAGAAGTAGGGGAACAGCAGATCAAGACAGGAAAACAAGATATCCAAAAGCCTAGCTCAAAGATTCCTAAGCACTGGTCCAGCCAGATTTAGTTTGGTCTGCATGAGGTTTCTAACTTCTTGGACTGACTTGCCAACTTTGAAAACTCATAAGATTTCACATGTAAATCTATACTTCTGGGCTTAAAATTAAAAAAAAAAAAAATCAGGTTTGCTGGGCTCCTGTTTCCTTATAGTCATTAGAAGTCCTGAAGCAGGGGAGAGATTTGCTGAAAGTAACATTTCAGGATGTAGCATGGAGATGACATTTCAGGGAGAAGATGCTAGAATCAGAAATACTCTTTAGGTGTGGTAGGAAATAATGAGGTTCTGGCCAACATAGAGGTAGAGAGAATAGAAACAAGGCAGGAGGTAGATATCCATAAATGCAAGTGGCAACAAGACTTGGAGACAGAATGCCTTAAGAGACAGAGATATGTGACTTATACTAAGTGATAATTGGTGTCAGGGTATCTTACCCCCCCACAACTTGAAAGAATTAGAGGTTGCAGGAGGGAATTCTGTCACACTGGGATCATTAGATTTTGTGTTGCCATCTATTGGGAGATGGTGACACAAGAGATGAGTATAGAATTTTTTTTTTTTGTAAAATTATTTAAACTAAACAATGTAGGTGCACCTGGGTGGCTTGGTGTGTTAAGTGTCTGCCTTCAGCTCAGGTCATGATCCAAGGTCCTGGGATCGAGTCCTGCGTCAGCCTCCCTGTTCATTGAGGAGTCTGCTTCTCCCTCTACCTCTGCCCTTCCCCAAGCTCATGTAGGCTCTCCCTTTTTCTCCCTTTCTCACTCTCTCCCTCTTAAGCAAATCAATAAAATCTTAGAAAAAAAAATAAACTAAGCAATGTGATATCCACACTGATATCTTGCAGATCTTAGAAATATGGAAATAGGATTTGAGTAAGAGGCAGAGGATGTAGATAACGGATAATTGTTTAGACCAATACTGACTGCTTCGAAGACATAGACGAAGAGATGGGTCTCCAGCAATGAGTTTTTACAGTGAAGTCAGAGGAGAGAGATAACAAGCCATTAGATGTTCATAACCAATGTTCATCTGATGAAGCCAAAACAAAGAAATGATAATGTGCTCAGGGAAGATTTTTTGGAAGTACCATTTCTTCTTAAACCTTATCAAAAAGAAAGAATAGATCTAGCACAAGACTATGGAATCAATACAACAAAGTTTGCACTGAGTGAGTCATTATTTGATGAGTATCTACTAAGTGAAAAACACATGCAATGTATCTCTCTATTGGCTTGATTCTTCCTCATAATAATTGGAAATTTCACATAATGCATTGTCTAGGTGCTTCCTTACTTGATTCTTGCCTATTTCCCCCCCAGAGACTACAAACGCCATGAAATCAAGGATTTCATCTCTCATTTTTCAGGCTGTCCTCCATGCTTAGAATCATTCTTGAAACATAGTAAGTTCTTAACAATTAGTCACTCATGCAGCTCTTGGGGAACCAAAAACCAGCACTGAAAATAAAGCCAAATGACAGAGAAAAAAAAAAGCGTCCATCCTCACAGACCTCACAGGGTCTGAGTTGGATGGAAAGCTGAGAAGGAGGTTACAATGTGGTGTGACCAGTATGAGAAGGTCAGCGGACATGGCAGAGCACAGACATGGGGCCTTGATTCATCAACTCAAAGTACAGCTACTATATAATCCCTACCTCATGGGAAGAGAAACAAGAGAGCTTACTCTCTCTGCCCATTTATGGCAGAGACTGGCTTGAAAGACACACAACCCAGAGCTAAAACAAGGACACAATAGGGTCATTTTTTTTTTTTTAACTTCTATCCCCAGCTTACGCACCCCTTACAACACACACACACACACACACACACATACACACGACACCCACAATTCTATCATTATCTTTACTTGTTCCTGGTGCCACTTAAATTGGGGTGTGGAAACACAAGCTGAGGAGGAGTGTCCGTGTCATGGGTGACCCGTGCACAATCATCCCAGCCTTGGTGGAATTAACGTAAGGCCCTGAATGAAATTTTTTACTGTGCGTGCATGTGTGTGTGTGTGTGTGTGTTTTCAATGGAGCTTGCAGTCACCCTTAGGAATGCACACAGTACACAGAGCACTGCCCACACAGTCTGGAAAACCTTTCCCCTCTCCCCACTGCTAGCCAGTGTGGACACCAGAGCCACCATGGAACCCATCTTATCAAAAAGCTTCCCTTGGAAAGCAGCAAGAAATTGTCAGATGTACATGGCGATGCTGACTTCTCAATAGGGGGAAAAAAAAGGACCTAAATTAGACTTCTATAAAAAGAATATTGCATATTTATTTCCACAATAACACCCAGGAAAAACGTTAGTCAAGAAGCAAGCAATTGGGTGAATAAATAAGCTTGTCTTTGTTCTCATCAATTAAGTTATTACATCAGTTGGAAAACCAGTGAATTATAATACAGATGTTTAATGAAACACTGCTGAGCCTATAAGTCAAACTCCTATTTTGTGGTGTGATTTTGGCTGCATAGTTTTGTGTGTGTTAAACCGTATTTATTAGCTGATACCCATTATTATTTTGAGCAAGGTATAATTCAGTTGTCAGGCTCCATCGCAGGCAAGGAGATTTAATCAGTAAGAACCGCTTTGCTACTGAGTATAAAACAATGTGGGTTTCATGAAGCAATCACGGCAGTGTGAAAAAATGGGATTAATTAGTATTGTATAAGAACAGGCAGCGTGCTCATTAAAACCTTGTGAGGTGGCTCTTGATAAACTGCCACTTGATGGGACCGCATTAATGTGACAAGGCAAAGACTTCATTCCCAAATCCTCCCTGATTGTATCTTGCTTTTAAGTTACCTGGAATGACCCTCCTTGGCGGTGGGAAAGCAAAGATCAAAATGACTGCCAGGGATCCGGAGCCACCTGGACCGAGGAAGCCAGGCATAGATGCGGGAAGCTTCAAAGACAACTTTTTTTGAACTCGCAGTCAAACATGAATCAATAGTTGCAAATGAAGCTGCGCCCGGGGTGGCGGATTTGCATTTGCGCTCTGCAGGTCGGGCAGAAACTAATTTGACAACGGGCAACCCACCCTAATGAAGGCCACATAAGATTCCTCTGTCTGTTTGTTTACCCGGTGCTAGGGATGCCTGGAAATGCATCCGGCCTGAGGCAGGGGCTCCAGGGAGCCTGGGGGAGGCGAGGGTTGGCAGGGGTTGGGGGGGGGGGGTTGGTTCAGTGCAGACCCTATGGATTCCGGAGAACCTGTCCTGTGCCTTGCCTTTCTATTAACGCCCAATGACTAATTATTTGGATTTCCAAAACGCCTCTCTCAGTTCCTAGAATGAGTAGGTATTTTTTGCTGTGTTTTGTTTTCACAGTGAAAGCATCTGCACATGAAAAAAAAAAAAAAAAAGCCCAGGGAGAACAATCTGCTTGGGGTAAGGAATATTTTTTGATGTGCCTTAGACTCGAGGTTTCCTCTTTAGGCACCGGATTTGATTCTCCTCCAAACCTGGGATGGTTTGGGCCCTGTCTTCAGGCTGCAGTTGGTTTGGTGGTTGTTTTGGGGGGAGGGGGGAAGGGGGAGGGGAAGTAGCATAGGGATTCTCAGGTCGCCATCCTTGGATATAACTTCTGAACAGCTCACCAGATCCAGTTTTCTCCAAGGATCTTCTCTTATCCAACCCCCTCCCCATTTCCATTTTCCCGGTGGCTTTAGCTAACACCACTTGCAAGGCAACTCTACATGAGATGGTTATTTATTGGATGTATTTCTAGAACTGAAAATGCCACTCAGAAAACTCAGAGTCCCTGTTCTCAACCCTCCCCCAATTTTTTTTATATATACACATACATACACTTGTTGAATCTCACCAGCATATTAAATGAATGTTTCTACCATGAAGCTCAAGCATTGAGCTCATAATGATAGGTTGTTTGCAATTGAGCTTGGGTAATTCCACTGCAGTCTCCAGATTCAAGGCACTGGGCAAAAGTCAGGCTACCTGAGCAGCCTAGATAGGATTAAGCACACTGCTGTATCAAGCGATGTGTTGCAATATTATTAATTTAAACCTTAACATCTCATTGTTGTGATCCAAGCCGCGTGATATAATGCAATATGACAGCCATTAAATTAATAGAAAATAGAATTCATCTCTCAAATTTCACACAAAATAAAGGCCCAGAGACAGATAGAAATAAAGGAAGAAAGACAGACAGACAAATACCTTTAATATTTCCCTGTTTCCCACTGAGTCTGCCTCTATCTGGCAACATGAGGAGTGCATACAGCATCAGATGTGCACACAGAGGTGGCCACCATCTTTTTTTTTATTCCTCCATAAGGCCAAGTAGGGAATGTGTTCCTATTTTGTTCCTTTTATTTCAGCAAGTGGATTGCCTAGACATAATATGCTGTAGGTAGAAGTGCAAGCATTATCATTTACGCATGACACAGTAATAGGAAATTTTCTGCCCCTCTTGGCTTGATGAGGACCTCCTGCAAAGACTCTGTAACTCCTTCAGGTAGTGGCCACCTCCTTGATTTACAACCCTCCAGTGGCGGAAGAGGTTAGCTGGGTAATTTAAATCACTAGATTTTGCTAATGAACTAGGGCCAGAGAGAAAGCACTTTACATCGTAAAGGCTCCATTTCACCTTCCTTATGCTCCACATACTTTATCTCCAAATTTTTACATTATTTATACAAAAAGGGAAATGGTTCTCTCAGAGGAAAATGAGTGAGCCAAGCATCGCTGCTGATAGACTAGCTTCCACAGTTCACTGCAGTCCGGACGCCCTCTTCTAGTGCAACAAAAATTTAGGGCTTCTGGATGTAGCAAAGAGAAATACAGGATGCTTGGTTCGGCCTGAAGATTAGATCAACAACAGATAATGCACTATTTTGGACATACTTAGAGTAAAAGTCGTTTGTTGCCTATCTGAAATTCACATTGAATAGGGCATCCTGCATTTTATCTGGCCCTCTCTACCGAAGGGAAGGTGGAAAGGAGGTATGCTGGCCCCAGTGAGGGCATTCTTTGAAATGGCAGGAGAAAATGCCTGACAGAGCTTGGGAAAACCGACTTCCCATGTCTGGGCTTCCCAGTGGAGCATTTTTATCTAGCAGATTACTCTAGGCTTCACTGGGCTTTGAAATAAACTATTGGTCACTTTTTTCCCACATGGATAAGCAAGTTTTAAATGATGTTTCCTTCATATTAACCTCAAAGAGACCCTTCTACTGTTGCATTTGGTATAAAGGAAACACCGAGCGGTTCTCACACCTGTGAGTTCCTGGGACCTGTCCCCCACCAGTACCCTGTGGCTTCATTTGGCTCCAAAGCCTGCAGTCCCCAAAACACTGACCTTGGGTATAGCCAGAAGAACGAAACACTGGGATTCAGATACCTGTACAAACAGATGCCTGGATACCTATGTCCACAACAACACATTCACAATAAACAAAAGGAAGAAACAATCAAAGGGGCCATCAACTGATGAACAGATAATCAGATTGCAGTCTATACTTAGAAATGAATATTATTTGGCCATTAAAAGGGATGAGGCGGTGATGCCTGTTAGAACACGGCTGAGCACTGGAAACACGATGCTAGATGTTACGCCAGATTCAAAAGGTCACATATTGTATAATTTCTATGAAACATCCAGCCTAGGTAAACCTGTAGAAATACACAGCAGACCAGTCTTTGCCAAGAGCCATGAAGGAGGTGTGGAATGGGCAGGAGGAAAGGGGTCACAGCTCACGGATACAGGCTTCCTTCCGGGGTGATGTCAAGGTTTTAGCACCAGTAGAGGTATGGTTAGACAGCACTGTCAGTGTATTAAATGTCGCTAAATTGTTCACTTTAAAATGGTTCATTTTATGTGATGTGAAGGTCACCTTGATGAAAAGAAGCAAATAAATAATCAGACCAAAAAATCATTGATCTTAACAAGAAAATGGGATTTGCTATTCTGCCTTTGGACCCATTTTGGATTTATGACCAGCTACAAGAACACAGAACAAAATTCTCATTTTCCATAAAGCTTGTTAACTGAAAGACATTTCCAGATAAGGCATTAACTCAACTAATAGGACCTGAGCCCCTTATTAAAGGGTGCCCTGTAGCTATTCAGAGGCTTTGTGCAAATGAGAAACAGGTGTCCCATTCTGGGGCTGCTTGAGCCGAGCCCTGCTCACCACCCGATGGGGCAGCCACATGCAGTCCCCGCTGTTGCTCTCATCATTCCCAGCACCTGCTGCCTCCAATATGCCATGGGCTGTGCGGTACTGAACTACAATGGACCCAAAGTAATCTTGGGTGCAGAAATGAATCTTCAGGGGCTCCCCAAACAGTACAACATAGTGAGTCCATATACACGCATAAGAGTCAGACTCATTGGGTGCCTCATCAGCTGTGTGACATGAGATGATTCCTGCACCCCTGTGACCTCGGTTTTCTGAGCTGTAAAATGGGTAATAACAACATCTAACCTCCCAGAGCCGGTGGAGTTGGGGGTGGGGGAGCTCAGTTTAAAGCATCAAAAACAGTGGCACTCATCAGAATGGCCGACATGACAAACTGACAGGACTAAGTAAAGCCTGGTGAGGTTTCTCGTGGGAGCCCCAACACATGCCATGTCGCCGCTGTGAAAAACCATCTAGCACTTTCTTATAACATAAATCACCTACTCTGTGATTCAGCAATTCCACTCCTAGGTCTTTACCCCCAAGAAATGAAAATTAAGGTTTCCAAAAAGATGTTTACAAGAATGTTCACTGCAGTTTATTCATACTAGGAAAAAAGACGGAGCACCTGGGTAGCTCAGTTGGTTAAGAGTCTGCCTTTGGCTGAGGTCATGATCTCAGGGTCCTGGGATCAAGCCCTGAGTCAGGCTTCTTGCTCATCGGGGAGTATGCTTCTCCCTCTGCCTCTGCCCCTCCCCCTGCTAATGCTCTCTCTCTCTCAAATGAATAAATAAAATCTTTTTTTTTTAAAAAAAGAATATGTTTAAAAAAAATGAATGGCAACAACTCAAGTGTCCATCAGCAGAAGACTGAATGAACATATTATATGTTCATAAAGTGGAATAATACTGAGCAATAAAAAGGAATGAAGGACAGATACACCAAACATCACACAGGTGGATTTCAAACCCAGTATGTTCAATGAAAGAATCCAGTCCCTGAAGAGGAGATGCTGTATGATTCCATTTCTGCGAACTTCCCAAGCAGCCAAGCCAGCCTAGGGGGATAGAAATCAGAGTTGTCTTTGCCTCTACGAGGCAGAACATGAGGGAACTTTTTAAGGTGGTGGCAGTTCTTGGTAGGGGTTGGAAAATATTTTCTGTAAATGACCAGAGAGTAAATATTTTAGCCTTTGAGGTCCACATACAGTCTTTACCGTACATTCTTCTTTTCAAAAACAACCCTTTAAAAATGTAAAAATCCATTCTTAAGTCATAGGCCACACAAAACCACTCCACAAGCTAGATCTAGCCGGGGGATTGTAGTTTACCAGATTCTGATCCGTACAGGGTATTTGTTGACAAATGGACACATTGGTCACTTTCGCTGCACAGCACACTGAAGACCCAGGCCTTCTACTGTGTATCTCAGTAAAATACAGAACAGTGCCTAGAAGTTGAAACAATACTCAGAGAAACATTAGCTAATATTACTTTGCTTCCCAATAAATGATATACTTCTTTGTTTTTAATTATATAACAAAGAAAATATCATTCTTCCATTCTATAAGATAAGGTCAAGCAATGTATTGAAGGCCTCCATGATGACTCTCTCAACTGCCTACACACACACTTCCATTCCCTTCCTACAAGGAGCATTTGATTTATTAGGGCAGTATCTTAAGCCTGGGAATACGCCAATGCAAAGGACAGATTCTCAGATCCCTGGGGGTCTTTGAACCCAGTCAGAGAAACACGGTAATGGATTGAACCATCTGTCTTACCTGGTGTCTACATGAGGACTAGCCCTCCTTCCACAAGACCGGCTTCTTTCCCAGTGAGAGTCCTTACCAATGTCAATGCTAAGAGAATGTCTCTGAAGAATTCCTTTGTACTTAAGACTCCAGGTAAGACTACCAGGTAATAATTTGAGGCATTTCCAAAGGATAAGACACGCTATCGAGAGTATTTCCTATACATTCTACTTAGATATATATTAGCATCATTTTCACTCGTGCTGAAGAATATTCTCTTTGGAATCAGCAATTCTAAACTGCTGAGCAAAACAGTCTTAGAAAGTCTCACAAAGAAAGCTCCATGTGGAGAGTTCTCATCCGTTTCCAGCAATAGGAGCCCTGGTATTGGGGGCAATAGGAAATAAAAAAGCACTTTGCTTCACCATAAGTGACTCTTAATCTCACAAAACAAACTGAGGGTTGCTGGGGGGAGGGGGTTTGGGAGAAGGGGGTGGGATTATGGACATTGGGGAGGGTATGTGCTTGGGTGAGTGCTGTGAAGTGTGTAAACCTGGTGATTCACAGACCTGTACCCCTGGGGATAAAAATATATGTTTATAAAAAAATAAAAAATTTAAAAAAAAAGCACTTTGCTAATTGAGGCATATGAGGACACTGGAATGTGTACTACCACAAAATAAATTTTTTTTCTTAAAATTTTTTTTTAAAAATTTTGTTTTTCTTAAAATTCCCATCATAACCAAAGTTGAAACTGGGGAAAAGGTCCTACTGTGAATAATTGGAATGAAGAAGAAATAAACTCCTTAACTAATGGAATTAATTTAATTCAAAAAATTTTTAACATTTGTTATAATAAATAATAAATAAATATAATAAGTAACATTGTTATAATAAATACAAATCATTTTTTATTGTTGCCATGAGCTATCTGAAGAAAGAGGGACTAACTGCTGTCCTCCGGGGTGGGGGGAGCACAGTCCTCTGTGCAGGGAGCCCAATGTGGGCTCAATCCCAGGCCCCTGAGATCATGACCGGAGGCGAAGGGAGATGCTTAACCAACTGAGCCACCCAGGTGCCCAATAAATGCCATTATTATACCCATTCTACAGAGGTCCAACTGTCAAAAAATAAGTAACTTGACCAACACCTACCCCCAAACAGTAACTGCTTGAGCTCCGCTCAGAACAGAGTTCCACCAGATTCCAAATTCTGTGCTCGTAACGGATGTCCCTTTACTGCATCTCCAGGACAACGGAAAACATAAGCAATGACGGGCCAAGTAGTATCTAAAAGAGAAGCAATCAAGACGACCAAGGACTAGAATGGAAAAACCATTTGAAGACTTTCATTTCACTTGGAAACAGGAGTCATTTCTGAGCGTGCAAAGATGGGCGAGGGTGGCATTTCATCAGGAGATCCCAACTTCTCTGGGATGGATTCCTGGAAATGTCAATTAAAAAAACATTGAATTCTCACAAGGGAGCTTCAGTCCAATTAAAACAGCTTCAATTCATTTGCTGTCAAGTATTATCTTTTTACAGATACCATGATCTGTTAAAATTGATCAGAACATGATGAATATTTCAAAAAATCACTCTTCTCAGCAGTGGGAACAGCCATGTGTCATAGAACTTTGGGCAACTACTCATACCCCAGGCCTGCAGGGAACACTAGGATTCTGCCCGGCCAAAGGAGTCAGGGTACGGTCGGTGTCTCAGACACAGGGTGATGCCTAATTTCTATGCACGGACACTGATGATGCAGACAGAAAGGGGCAGCGATTGTGAAAAAATGTGCAATGATTCCAAAGGAATAGACCCACTTTAGAGACCTCCAATGGGCTTTCATTTCTCTTCTCTCTGCTCAGCAACTAAGGTCTGGGTAACACTCCCCAGCTGCCAAGAAGGGGTGTGGTTAGCAAACGAACTGAGTGCTGGGGACAGAGCCTGCCCGCCCCACAGCTGGGAGGGCCTGGGTGGCCCAGGGCAGCTCCACAGGCTCCCCTGGAGAGAGGGACTCTGGTGAGCAGGAGGAGGAGCCGGTCTCCTTGGCCTCTGTTACTATGGCAACCTTCCCCTTTGTTTCCCTGGATCCAGAGCTGCAGCCTCCTTTAGCTACTGGCGTCAGGTGAGGCAGCTGCAGGACGGCATTAGGAAAACGAGGAAGAGGAACAACAGCACCGCTCGAGCAAACACTCACGCAAGCGTCCTGGCACCGAGACGGCATTGTCAGGTTGAGTTTCCAGACCTCTTGCCACTTTCTTTTGAGCCAATCAGCGGCATACGATGCCAATTGCTGGTGAATAACATGCTTGGGGAATTTTCGCTTTATTCCGGCTGTCATTTGGCCGGTTGCCTTTCACACGTGCATCCGTTGCCTGCAATCCTTTGCTCTTTCGTACCCCATGGAAGGTCACATCCCCTGGCAGGCTTTCCCTGCGCACCCTCTACCCTCCCCAATGTTCTCTCAGCATCCTGTCTGCTTCCATCACAGCAGTAAGCACAACCCACAACCCTTCCACCAATCCTCTGTGTTCCTCGGTTTTGGCTGCCTCCCCGGCTAGGTTACGAGCGTCACCAGGGCAAGGATGCTGCCATTCTTACACAAAGTGGCATCAGATGAAGTGTGCTGGGCAAGGGGTTGCGAATGAATATTTGTGAAATATACGAAGAATACATAGATTCAGAAAACGGGACTTAGGATGCTGACATACTAAGTGTTGGCGTAGTGGCTTCCAAGTCTCTCATTTTGTTTTCCTCTTCAATGAACAATCAACAAGCATCATATTAAAATCAAAGACCATGACCTGGGTTGCAAATCTATTTACTCTCACTGCTGTGTCTGCTCCACTGAAGAATTTCCCATGTCGTAAGGCAGCCCTGCTATCTGCGTACAATGGAACGCATTGTAGGGAAGGGGATGGGGACCAATGGGAGTCCTGAAAAAGCCCTACTGGGGTATTTCTCCACTCGCTTGTGACTACACGAAAGGGAGGATCTCAGGACACATGAAGTCTAAAGGCTAAAAGGGTGAGTCCAAGGAAGAAATATCCACCTTAGAGAGAAGAGAGAAGGCGATGTAAGTGTGACAGAAAACAGAACACGTTCTGCAAATGCACCGCTTCCTTCCCCCATCCACTCTCGTGGCTTCTCAGAGCCCCATGGGATGGTGCACCTCTGCCGTCTCCCTGGGGGTGAGGAGCGGGTGGCATTCTTCCATCCCCTAATGCTCCAAATCTATAATACACATGAATGAGAAATTAGATGCATTTTACAGAAAAGTGTATTTTAGGCAACTTTGATGGGACTTATTCTTTCCAAAATACCAAAGCATGTGGTGAAATAAAATGATTCAGGAAGAATATATATTAATTCATACATATGCAAAATCAAGAGCACCAAACAAAAACCAAATTAAGAAAAAATAAACCGGAAAAAAAAAAATAAACCGAACAAAAGCTTGCATGAAAGTATCTGTCATTTCCACAGCAGGGACAAACCAGAAGGAAAAATCAAAGGGAGGAACTTCACGGAGAAGCAGAGTAGCCTGACTTCTCACGGCCAACAGATAATTCCTGAAAGAGAGAGTCCATGAGCCCCTGGCCTCCGGAGGATAATTATCCGGAGGATAATTCTTCAGCGATTATGCTAACAGCAAAACCAGAATTATTTCAAGGAGCAGAAGACAGGTCTGCCTTACCTGAGAGTCCAAAAATTATCTCATATAAGATTCTCTTCCTTACTGGCTAATGCAACCTACGTTGTTCCTCTTTACAACACTTTGGGTTCCAAGGTCTGAGCTGAGTGTGACTGGCCACGCCTAAGTTTTGAGCCAACATTATAAGCTATGATATTGGGAATTATAATAAGACATATGTACTTGGTCTTTGCCCCTGCTCTTGGCACCCAGCTCCCAAACCCTTGGAATTTCATAAGCAATGAGTAGTCATAAAGTCCAAAGAGTGGACTTTTTTGTTATTCATAACCAACCCCTTCCAAGGACATCTGATTTTATGTTAATGAGGTGACTTTCAGAAAACCCTTAAGGATGGGGGCACTGGTTGCCAGGTTAACCAGGTTAACCTTGTCTAAAGGGTTGAAATTTTCTGCCCCTCACCCCAACCTGCAGGGGAGAGGAGACGGGCCTGAGGTGGAGTTCAAGTATGAATGGCCAATGACTTAATCACACATACATAATGAAGCCTCCATGAAACCTCTAACTGAAGGTTGGTGAACAAATGCAGATGGTGGGGGTGGGTGAGTAGTGCCTGGAGAAGGCCCCGTGTCACTGCCCCCTTCCCCCTCACCTGGCCCTTCCCATCACTTCCATCTGGCTACTCCTCAATTGTATTACTTCATTTCTCCAACATCCTGTTCTTTGGGCACCGCTCTCTTCCATCCTACAGACAAATCCTATCCAATCCATTTGTGGGTGGTGGGGCAGGGGGATGGGGGGAGATAGTGAGGCTTCTTATGTTCCAAATGGGTGACCCAGGTCACACTAAATAGAGCTTTCTTCTCTTCTGGCCACAGTGAATATTTATTCAATGGGCACATGACCCAAGCTGAGTTTTCCTTGAGACTATCAGGAAGAGACTTGAGTCAAAATAATTTGTAAGGTCTGAATCCAGGACTTAATATAAATACTATTAAAAAAATAAGTCATGGGGCACCTGGGTGGCTCAGTGGGTTAAGCCTCTGCCTTCAGCTCAGGTCATGATCCCAGGGTCCTGGGATAGAGCCCCACGTGGGGGGGGGGGTCCCTGCTCAGCAGGGAGCCTGCTTCTCCCTCTCCCACTCCCCCCTGCTTGTGTTTCCTCTATTGCTGTGTGTCTGTCAAATAAATAAAATATTTTTTTAAAAAGTCATGAAACCTGTAGAGTTGTGGTTTTCAACCAGGCATACCTGGGACATTTCTGTTGTTTTAAGCACACACTTGGTCTACTCCAAATAAATCAAATGAATCCCTATCTCAAGAAGACTGATGTACCTCTCTAATTAAGAAGCTGTTTTATGAAAATACGAGATTCTCATGGGCAAGTAAATGGTTTTTACATTTTGTACAGATCCCCAAAAATGAATATGTAGAATAAAATTACAGAATGTTCATTCAAGCTTAAATAGCTTAAAAAGTATTTTCTAGAGTAAAAATTTATATCACAGAGCTGTTGGCGTGCAGAGCAATTTAAAGTTCAGAACAGTCAGAAAGAGCCATATTAGCCAGGATTCTTTTGGTTGCAAATGGCAAAAAACCTAAAAGGGTTAAGTTAAAAAGGGGAGGACTGGTTGATTCATATTGTAGGGAAGTCCAGGGACAGGGTTAAATTTGGGGACAGCAGGTCCGGAATTCAACTGATAGCATCTGGATTCCCTCTTTTCCTCCATCTTAGCCCTGCTTACCTTTGTGTGGATGCATTCTTCAACATGTTAGAGAAAATGACCCCACACCCCCGGTCCCCCAGAAGCTTCTGTTGAAGCTCACAGATCCCCATGGAAAGAAGACTTCTTGTCTTCAATGTCTACTTGGCAATTACAGAAAAGGCTCTAAACAGCTGAGCTAGTGAGGAGCATGTCTGGACCTAGCAGAGTGACCCACATAGAGTTCTATGATGTGAGGCCCGTTCTGGGTCATATTTCATAGAGTAGACAATCATAATTAAAAGTCTTAGCGCAATACCTGGCATGGGAAAAGAGAGGTCAACCCTACTCCCAGCCTACAATGGGATGATAGGAAGATAAAAATCAACACATGACCTCTACCATCATGTCCAGACTGAGCTCACACTCATGATATCCCTTCCTTCTTCATCTTCTATGACCTATCAGTGACTTTCCAAATGTCTGAAGTCAATAAAAAAAATAAATGAACATGATACTGAGCAGCAATAGCAAAATCCTATTATTGGTCAGATGCAAATCAGTGAGCATGGTGCTGGCTCAGAGGGCTGTCTAGGAGAGCTCAGATCCATAAGAGCTTTCCTCAGAAGTGAGTCTTGGAGGGCTGCAACATTCTCTCTTCCATTCTAGCAAATTTAGTCTTCTTAATGGTGAACTGAATCCAAGAAAAGGGAGGAGTCTTGCAATACCTCATGGGATTTCTGCTAACAGCCAATCCAAAACTCTTCAGTGACACCTAGATGAGGAGTCTGGTAAACCCGCTCTGAAAAAAATGCCAAATGTTGGTTTCTAGACCAGCTCACAAATGGAAATAACACGATTAGTACAAATAGCTACATTTACATGAAGATTTCCAGCCAAGGAGCTCTGCAAATGAATTCTGTTGGAATGATACCCCCTTCAAACAACTCCACCTGTTTTCCATAACCACCACACAGACACGGGAAGTTGAACTGGAAAAAACACACAATAAGAGTTCTGGATGTACCAGGATTAGGAATAAAGAATATGCCTGAAACTATGGGAAAAATTTTAACATCCCAAACTGTCAGAAAACAAAACCACTCCATCTGAATGACTATGTTAGGCTCTATGAAATGATTGAGTGAACCAGAGTTCATACCATTCTATAGGGCTGAGTGCCCTTTGATGGCATCACAGATTACATACTAGGTGACAACCCAGTTCCATGAGCTATACTATTTGCATGACCTCTATCAAACAATGTGTTATGGATTAAAGATTTTAAGTCTGATTCAATCCAGTCTGAATGAACTCTGAATTAAGCCTTTGAACTAAACCATAAAGCAAATGCCAAATTAATTCAAGATATTTTAATGCCAACATTTTGTTTTACAAGCAAACCAAAGGTCTCAATTTTTTAAAAAATTACTTAATACTGTTTTCCAAAGACACTATGGATTTGCACTGTGATTCAAAACCATACAATACAATAGCACAACCACCACTCAAGAGATTTTTGGCTCATTCACTCTGCATGTATTTATTGGCTACCTAATAGGTACTAGCTTTTCTGTGCTCAGGATGTAGTGGTGATCTCAGCAGATTATATTACTGTCCTCATGAATCTCAAATTCGAACACAGGGATATATAAAAATCTGGAAAAATAAATAAACCCACAGGAAAACTTCAGACATTACTTTCTCTGAAAGCAGGGTTTGCCAAACAAAAGCTCACAGAGTGTTCCTATAAAGAAAGTTTTATTAGAACACTGTGTATACCTCATCTCTGGCTGCTTCTGTGCCATAGTGGAGTGTGAGCAGTTGGGACACTGGGTGCTCCACAAAGCCTAAAATATTTGCTCTGTGACCCTTTATGAGAAAAGTTTGTTGACTCTGTAAAGAAACAAACAAACAAAAAAAACGTGTCATGCCAAGTGCCTGGCGTGGAACGTGAGTTCTGGAAACGACTCACGGAGGCAGTGGCATCTGAGTCAAGAGGGGAATCATGGGAAGAAGCCAACCACAGGAGACAGGGTTTGAGACAAACAGAACAGCGTGGGGACTTGGTGGGGGGTTTGGTTTGGTTTTCATGATGTATTGTCTTAAAGGTGATGAACAAGTTACTGGTCTGTAACATTAAGGAAACCTCAAATGGTAAGATAAACCAACCCAACACTTCCCATCTGTACCTTGTGCAAGGGGATAAAAGCATTTTCAAGTTGTCTCTGGATTTGCATTCGCCAAACAGTGGAAAGAACCAAGGTGCCCTTCAACGGACAAATGGATAAGGAAGATGTGGTCCACATATACTATGGGGTACGATGCCCCCATCAGAAAGGATGAATCCCAACTTCTGTATCAACATGGATGGGACTGGAGGAGATTATACTGAGTGAAATAAGTCAGGAAGAGAGAGTCAATTACCATATGGTTTCGCTTATTTGTGGAGCATAAGGAGTAACACGAAGGACATGGGGAGATGGAGAGGAGAAGGGGGTTGAGGGAAATCGGAGGAGGAGACGAACCATGAGACTGTGGACTCTGAGAAACAAACTGAGGGTTTTGGAAGAGAGGGCGGTGGGAGGTTGGGTGAGCCGAGTGATGGGTATTACGGAAGGCGCGTATTGCATGGAGCACTGGGTGTGGTGCATAAACAATGAATTCCAGAACACTGAAAATAAATTTTAAAAATAAATAAAATTTTTAAAAAAGCGGGGGAGCATCCCACATAGTCTGATAAGCAACTCTGGAAAGATGGAACTCCTTCGTGCACTCCCAGTAACTGCCTTGCCTTGCTTTCTAGGGTGTCTAGGGGAGAGCCTCAACAAATTTCTTCACACAGTCTTTCTTCTTGCTTGGCCCTGTCTCCACCTGTGATTTCTCTCACTTCCATGTCTTTGGGCTGATAGAACACATCTGTTTAGATCATTGCTGGGCATATCTTTTCCCAGGAAGGGTATCCCGATATCATCTGGGGAGAAGCAGAGGGTCAAGACCCATGACTCCGAGTGAATATGATAATGAGGGAATCCAGATGTCTACGGGAAAGCTCTTATTCATTTCCACCTACATGTAAGTGGCCTTGGTTGCAGTGGAGGGGACGCCTTGCTGGCCAGAAACAATTCTTCTTCTCCTGCATGCTGGACGGTGGGCCCTTTCCCCATAAGGTCAAAAAACCCACTTGATCCTTCGAGCAAGATGGCACACCAATATCTCTTTAACTCTCAATTCTAACACTACATTTGAAACTATTTCAGACAGAAATCCGTACTTAGCCAGCGTGTCCTTGCCTCTGCTAAAAACCTCATGCTCCAATTTCAGATATTTTCACGATACTTGTGGTGGTTTTGGATGGATGAATTAAATCTGCTTTTCTCCTGATTGCCTTGCTGGCCTTCTTTGTAACTTCACTTTGTATTCCTTTCTGTTCAATACTTTTCAAAGTACTGAGAGTTTAAAGAGGTACAATAAATCCCAGATCAGTTTTTAATGACCACGGTAAGCCTGCTTGTAATATGTCAGTAAGCTGAACCTAAAAGCCAATGGGGAATAGGCTATTTCTGCCTTAGTAATTGCCTCCACAGAAAGATTTATAATGTCATTATCTGAATCTACAAGAAATAACTCATAGAGCTGAAATACCCTAAAAAAATATTACAATTCTCTTAAAATCTAGTCATTCATAAATGCTAAATCATAAAACTTTTTTCAAGATGTTTTATGTTAAAAGTAAAACCCAGTAAAAATATAAATGCTCGTTTCTTAATCAGATTCTTCATTCTTTATGTATCTGTTTGGAGCTTTGCAGTTTTCTGGGCTATATTTACAAACCTAACATTTGGCTGCCAGAATCCGCAAGCACTAGGAGAAGCCACGGTGTCGGAAAAGGCATTTCTCGTCACCTTTTTATCTCTGTGTGATAGCAAGGAGGAAGGAGGAAGAGGGTTAGTTAGTGTGGCAGTAAAATTAATTTCAGCCGTAAAAGTCACCTTTCCCCCTAATTTCCCCATGAAGAAAACCTACACTACACTTCCTGCCAAATACACCCCAGAGCTGTTTTAAGCCATTTCTGCAGCTCTCCTTCCGCCACCCCCTCACCATTTCCAAATCAAAACAAGATCAGTCATCTCTTCCAAATAGCAGGAAACATCCTCCCCAATTTGTCCAGAGTTTAATAAAAACCTGGTAGCCACATTTCCTCGTCTCCCTATGCCATAAAATAGAGCAACGTTTATACTAATTTCTGCAGTGTGAAAATGTTCTTTGCAGGGGAGAATCTATTACGGTTTTAAAAGGACACTTAATGGTGTTTTTCATAATTTGTAAAATCATATTTTCTCTCTTTAAATACAGTAATTTGGTGCAAACATGAGCACGGAATCAGGCTCTTTTCAGAAAGTCCTTTCCTCTGGTAGCCTACTCAAGATTGGGATTTGATCCACGTTTTTAATATCTAGGGTTGCAGCTAAGCCTTTGCGGGGAAGAAGAAGGTTATTTAAAAGTATAGTGGGGAGGTCAACAAGCCTTGTGTCTTTGTTTGCTGTTCTTGCTACCACCCTGTGGAATTGACTGCCATCATGTCATTCCTTGACTATTATGTCCAGTGTGACATCTCTATAAATGGTAACTCAAGTATCTCAAGACATCTAAATTTAACATACCCCAACTTGAACTCACCTTCCTTCCAGGAATGTGCAGATCCCTGCCAGTGACCCCAGCTATCCATCTGCTTCCTAGGAACTGGAAACCCAGGCAGAAAGGCAAGACCCCTTGGCTCCCAAATAGGAAAATATCTCCCAAATAGGAATATTTTCTTCTATCGCCACCACCATCATTTCTCACCTGGACTACCGCCACTGCCTGAGAGCTCATCACCCCATTTATCGTTCCCTTACGATCCACAAGCCACACAAAAGCCAAAGAGATCCTTGGAAAACTCAGATTTGATCCCAAGCCTCATTCGGTGGCTTCTTAATAATCTGGATAAAATTTCAGGTCCTTTTCATCGCTTCCTTCAGATTTCGGTGCCAATAGCTTCAGTGACTTCATGATATTGCTCTCTCAAGCCTTACACCATGCCAGCTACTCTGGCCGTCTTCTGGTTCTTGGGGGTGCATCCATATTCTCGTATCTCCTTGGCCTGCAAGTGCCATTCCTTCTACCTGGAGCACCTCCTTCTTCACTTAACTCCTCCTCATGATGTGGGTCTCAGAGAAGTTTTCCCCACTCCATGGTCTAGAAGGGCTTTCTTGCACTACACTATCTGAGCAACCTACATCTCCTCTCCCGTAGCATCCCCCCATTTGACATCATTTGCTCAATGCTGGCCCCCTTATCTGGAGGCAGCATGATGGCAGGAAATATCCATTTCCTTTAGCACTCTATCCTCAGCCACTAGTAGAGAAGACCTCAAGAAATATGGGATGAATTAATTAATATTGTAACAGTTCCATAACTCATTTTTGAATGTCAATCTCTACCCCATACATCTGTCCCCTCAACAAATATTTATTGTAACTTATACCATGCACCACCCTATGTACTAGGATGAACTCAAGATAAACTTGGAACAAACAAGACAGAGTTCCTAGTGGAGAAGGAAAAATATATATATAAGTAAGAATTTTTTAAAGATTTTATTTATTTACTTTTGAGAAAGAGAGTACCAGTGTGGGGAGGAGTAGAGGCAGAGGGAGAGACAGAATCTCAAGCCGACTCCCCAGTGATGTGGAGCCCGATGTGGGGCTCGATTTCACAACCCCAAGATCATGACCTGAGCCGAAATGAAGAGCTGGACTCTTAACTGACTGAGCCACGCAGGTGCCCCCGAGACAATTTAGCTATGAAAAGAATATACCAGAAACAAACTACAACATTTCAAGGAAGTGGAATATGGAAACGGAACTGGCCCCTGACAAATCCAGAGGAGGGAAAGTCCCAGCCAGAGGCTCAGCAAGCCAAGGGTTCCTTGGTAGAAATAAGATTTGTGGGATCAGGCAGGGTAGGGTGGCTAGGGCCTGGTGACCTAGGGGAACAGAAGCCTTAAATGAGATGAGGGCCAAGATCCCACAAGATCACAGAAGATGAAGTGTAAACTGTGGGTTTTATTTGGTGTCACGGGAAACCAACTGATGGCTTTAAGGGAAGGAACAACAAGGTTGGATTTTTGTTTTAGAAGAAAAAGTCCATTTGCCTTTCGGAACATTGATTGGATGGGGGCCACAAGTAAAAGTCAAGATAGTTAGGAAGCTATCTTAATTTGGAGGCAAGCTGCCATGACTCCCCATTGCCTATGGAATAAGGCTCGATTCCTATCACGTGACCTTTTCAGTTCCTTGAGTCCTGGTCCCTGTCTACCCCATTAAGCCTATGTCTGTACACGCCCTGATGCCCCCTGCACTATGGTGGGTTAGCACGAGGGGCCCCAAACCCAGCTGCATGTCCTCCCTCCAGCTTCTGACACACACCGTCATTTCGTTTTCTCCGTTGCCTGAGCATATGTTTTCTCCCTCAAATCTCCTCTTCCACCTGAAGACTTCAGAATACTCCAGATCATGGCAAACTTTCTTCTTCCTCAACAATGGGTCATCTCTCTCTTTTTTTTTTTTTAAAGTACACATACCTCTTGCCACCTCTTGGATTATTGCTTCGTGTTAGCATTTACCTCTTATTTAGTTATTTTATCTTCCCTGTGTGTGCATATGTCCCATTTCCCCAACCACAGTGAGAAATCCCCACGGGTAAAGACTCTCCTTATGCTTCTGCAGACTCCCCCCGCCCCCAACAGTGGCTGGCAACGTGCCATCCCCACAGCATGGCGCTCTGTGTGTTGATCCTCCATGGAGGCAGCGCAAAGGCACTTGTCAGAACGGAGGGAAACGTCAAGTTGCCTCCTGACGAGGTAAGTAAAGGAGCTGAAAGTTGGAGAGAGAAAAACAACAAGAGCTCTGTTATTTTTTTTTTAATAGCTTCTTTCCTGGAAGCTTCTTTCCTACAAAACCCGCCATGCTTTGAGTAGAATCGGATGTAGAACGTGAAAGAAGCTTGATGCGCTGTTGATCATTAGCTCTGAAATTCTAATCTGGCTTGAGATCAGAGATTTGGAACTAAGCCCCTCGGAAGGAGCGGCTCAAAGAAGGCCACTAAGGAAAGGCTTGCACGCATGGCATGGCCCTGGATAAATTAGCTGCTCACACGATGTGAGATTTGAGGGTGGATTGTGGATAACAGGACTGAGGTCAGAGGAAGGTAAGCCCTTGTCCAAGAGCGACATTCACAGAACCGGAGTGCACAGCCCGGCAGACCAGCCACCCTCCCAGAACCATGAATTAGGTTTGGGGAGACCTGACCCTGGGCTTCTCTTTCTTGCCATGTGTCTCCACTTACTCAAGCAGGAATTCTAAAGAGAAGTTAAGACACTTAACATGAAATAACAGAAGGACAAGGGAGCAAGGCTGACTGAATCACAGCAGTGGTATTTTTGTTCTCTGGTAGTTTCCTGTGTTTAGCATCCTGGAAGTCCGAGGACAGGACAATGGAAACTCACAGGGGAGAAGAGGAAGAGAGCTCTAATCACCTGGAAGTAAAACACAGAACTGGTGGCTCCTGGGAAGATACCACTTCTTCGCCAAGACTTTTTCTAAGAGAAAAAATGAAGTGATTCAGCAAAGATGCATGGAGGGCATCATAAATTGCTTCCCTGGGATTAAGGAGAAGCTAGAACTCCTCGTAACACCTTCTAAATCTAGAGACTTAGAAGACCCCATTAACTGTGCAAACTCTAGGGCAGGTTCCCTCTGTCTTGGCACTAGTGACATTGGGGGCTTCCACCCACTAGATGCTGGTAACATGTTCCCAAACAGCTGCAACCAAAAATGTCTCCAGATGTTGCTATGGTGTGTCCTGGAGGGGAGGGGGGCACAAATCACCTCCAGTTAAGAATCCCTGAGCTACAACAAATGGACATGAACTTTGGTTTCAGATTTGCCATTTCTCCATCTGTAAAATGGGAATAAATACCAGCCACTATAAAAGAGCTGTGGGGAGTGTTGAATGAATGAGAGATGTAAACCATGAGAACAGTCTGGCCCATAGCAAAGGCTCAGCAAATATCGGCCATAACTATTCTTGTTGCTATTATTTATTGACCATGGCCTAGGCAGGTAATTGTACTCCAGTCATTTTAACTCTTTTCAGTGATATAAAGAAAAGGGAATTTTTTTTCCCACATGATTATTTCTCGTGATGGCTACTGCAGAGTCATGTATCTCTCCCCATGAAGTTTCTCGCGGGTCTGCTCAAGGACTCGGAATTGTCTTCCTCTTGCGCAACAAGTAACTCTGTTATCAAAGAAACCTGCTAGTGTTTGCCTTCTTTGAAAAAAAGAAGGGAAGAAAGAGAGAGTTGAAGAAAAGAAAGGAAGGCCTCTTTTTTCCTCATTCAAGTCAGTTTCCAAATGAAACAGTAGATGAATGTCACGCACACCAATTACCTAATTGTGAAACTGATCTTTGCTTAAAGCAGCCATGTTTGTGACATAAATAGTAGTGAAGTGGTAAGTTTTCAGCATGATTGTTAGGCTGATTGCTGAGTGCCAGATATCAGAGGCTAGAGAGGTTTTAGCCTGAAGAATTACTTTAGCTAGCGTCTTTTGGTTGAGGGAAAAATCACTTTAAGTAAATTAAAATAAAATATGTCCTAGATGTCGGCCCTAGGTAATCTCCCACTTGTACGTCAGAATTTGTGGTCTCATGGAGGATCAGAAATGGGGGATGAGATGGGGTACAGAAAAGAATCATTTGTTTTTTTTAGTTCTTCATGACTGATTGTGTTTTTCTTTCTTTTTAAACTGAGAGGAAAAGGGAATGAAAGAGCATGAACGGATCTCTAACTTGTGAACAAATCTTTCTCTTGTATGTGAACCTTGGAGTTAAGCTGGAATATAGATGTCAAAATGGTGCAGTAAACAGTGTTTCCATGGAAAACTGTTAGATATATGGAAATGCTACAATGCTTACCAAAAAAAATAGGCATTTCACGAGGTTGCTCACTGAGACTAGCAGACTCATTCTGTAATGGGTCAGAGAATAAAGACTTCAGAGGTTGTGGGCTCACAGTCTCTGTGGCAACTGCAGAATTCTGCTGTTGCAGCACAAAAGCAGATATTAAAAAATATGTAAACAATTGTATACAAAAACATATTAAAATATGTAAGTTTGGTTGTGTTCCAATAAAACTTTATTTATAAAAAGGGACAGCAGGCTGCCTTTGGCCCAAAGGTCTTACTCTGTTGACTCCTCATCAAGGTAAAACTCCAGTGAATGGTTTATCCTCAGTATCACTGGTCTTTATTGTTTTATCTGTCCTTTCAGTGCATTTATGACCCTTTTTGTGCAAATACCCATAGGGAAATGATAAATACATAGCAGCCTTTTCATTTTCATATGACTGGACAGAATGATCAAGAAGGCTGCTCATTTTAACAGAATTATTCCAATGCCTTTGCAGACTAAATAAGCCTAGTATGGAACAGCACATTTAATTTAATTTTTCCCCTCCAAAAATAAAAAGCAGTCGTATTAAGAAATCCCATCACTCAACGCTGAGAGGAAGCTCCTTCAAGTCTTCAGTACTGCGGTAATTACTGGCAAAGAACCCCTGATGAGAGATCCTTGAGAAATGGAAAATGTACCCAAAGAACTAATAAAACCCCAGTCAATTGCTGTTAGATATCTCTAAATAGAATGCAGGGAGGAGACAAGGAGAATTATAGGGTTGCAGGCACCCAGCTCAAATAGGAAGTCAGAGGGAAGGACTTCGAGAAGGTGTTGTGGGCAAAGAGCTGGGGCCCAGGAGGGAATCTGCAATTTATCCCTGGGATCCAGGCTTGGAATTCAGTTCATAGCCCCAATATATGTAGATTTATGGTACAGGTCAAGAGACTAGGAGGTCAAGAATGGAAAAAAAATGTCATTGTCTTGAAATTAACTATACACATTGAAAGAGTTGACAGTTTAAAACAGCACATGGAAGAAAAATAAAAATATATGTGCTGCCGAAGCGAGCACAAGAAAAATAAAAATAAAACAGCACATGGAAAGGAAGGAAGGAAATAAGGAAGGAAGGAAGGAAAAAGAAGAAAGAGGAAGAAAAGGGAAGAAATGAAGGAAGGGATGGAGGAAGGAGATGGAAAGAAAAGGAAATAAGAAACCAGGAAAGGAGAGAGGAAAGAAAGCAGAGACCAGGAAATCAGAACATATAATAGAGAAAAATTGTACCTAATTAATATGGAAGAATCCTGGGAACTCTCCATGACTCTGCATGTGAGAAGAAGTAATGGTGTGGGGAGGAGTCAAGATGGCGGAGAAGTAGCAGGCTGAGACTACTTCAACTAGCCGGAGATCAGCTAGATAGCTTATCTAAAGATTGCAAACACCTGAAAATCCATCGGCAGATCGAAGAGAAGAAGAACAGCAATTCTGGAAACAGAAAATCAACCACTTCTGAAAGGTAAAACTGGCGGAGAAGTGAATCCAAAGCGACGGGAAGAGAGACCCCGGGGGGAGGGGCCGGCTCCCGGCAAGCGGCGGAGCAACGCGCACAAAATCAGGACTTTTAAAAGTCTGTTCCGCTGAGGGACATCGCTCCAGAGGCTAAACCGGGGCGAAGCCCACGCGGGGTCAGCGTGGCCTCAGGTCCCGCAGGGTCACAGAAGGATCGGGGGTGTCTGAGTGTCGCAGAGCTTGCGGGTATTGGAACGGGAAAGCCGGCTACAGAGACAGAGCCGACAGTAAGCTCGCAGCTTGGGGTGACCTTGAACCGGTCGCAGGCTCGGTGAGCTCGGAGCGCGGCCGGAGGTCAGGCAGACGGGAGTCACTGGACGCTGTTCTCTGAGGGCGCACTGAGGAGTGGGGCCCTGGGCTCTCGGCTCCTCTGGGCCGGAGACCAGGAGGCCGCCATTTGTATTCCCGTCCTCCGGAACTCTACGGAAAGCACTCAGGGAACAAAAGCTCCTGAAAGCAAACCCGAGCGGATTACTCAGCCCGGCCCCTGGTAAGGGCGGAGCAATTCCGCCTGGGGCAGACACTTGAGAATCACTACAACAGGCACCTCCCCCAGAAGACCAACAAGAAATCCAGCCGAGACCAAGTTCACCTACCAAGGAGTGCGGTTTCAATACCAAGGAGAGCAGCAGAATTCCAGAGGAGGAGAAAGCAAAGCACGGAACTCATGGCTTTTTCCCTGTGATTTTTTTTAGTATTGCAGATAACTTAATTTTTTTCTTTTTTCTTTTTTGTTTTTTTTCTCGCCTTCTGGTAAAATTTTTTTTAAGTTTTACCTTTTTCTTTTTTAATGTTTTTTAACTAGTTTATCCAATATATATATTTTTTCTTTTTTATATTTTTCTTATTGTTTTCTTTTTTTTAAATTATTTTCTTTTCTTTTTTTTTTCTTTTTTCTTTTTTTTTTCTTTCTTCCTTTTTGAACCTCTTTTTATCCCCTTTCTCCCCCCTCACGATTTGGGATCTCTTCTAATTTGGTTAAAGCATATTTTCCTGGGGTTGTTGCCACCCTTTTAGTATTTTACTTGCTCCTTCATATACTCTTATCTGGACAAAATGACAAGACGGAAAAATTCAACACAAAAAAAAAGAACAAGAGGCAGTACCGAAGGCTAGGGACCTAATCAAGACAGACATTGGTAATATGTCAGATCTAGAGTTCAGAATGACAATTCTCAAGGTTCTAGCCGGGCTCGAAAAAGGCATGGAAGATATTAGAGAAACCCTCTCGAGAGATATAAAAGCCCTTTCTGGAGAAATAAAAGAACTAAAATCTAACCAAGTTGAAATCAAAAAAGCTATTAATGAGGTGCAATAAAAAATGGAGGCTCTCACTGCTAGGATAAATGAGGCAGAAGAAAGAGTTAGTGATACAGAAGACCAAATGACAGAGAATAAAGAAGCTGAGCAAAAGAGGGACAAACAGCTACTGGACCACGAGGGGAGAATTTGAGAGATAAGTGACACCATAAGATGAAACAACATTAGAATAATTGGGATTCCAGAAGAAGAAGAAAGAGAGAGGGGAGCAGAAGGTATACTGGAGAGAATTATTGGGGAGAATTTCCCCAATATGGCAAAGAGAACAAGCATCAAAATTCAGGAGGTTCAGAGAATGCCCCTCAAAATCAATTAAGAATAGGCCCACACCCCATCACCTAATAGTAAAATTTACAAGTCTTAGTGACAAAGAGAAAATCTTGAAAGCAGCTCGGGAAAAGAAGTCTGTAACATACAATGGTAAAAATATTAGATTGGCAGCAGATTTATCCACAAAGACCTGGCAGGCCAGAAAGAGCTGACATGATATTTTCAGAGCACTAAACGAGAAAAACATGCAGCCAAGAATACTATATCCAGCTAGGCTATCATTGAAAATAGAAGGAGAGATTAAAAGCTTCCAGGACAAACAAAAACTGAAAGAATTTGCAAACACCAAACCAGCTCTACAGGAAATCTTGAAAGGGGTCCTCTAAGCAAAGAGAGAGCCTACAAGTGGTAGATCAGAAAGGAACAGAGACCATATACAGTAACAGTCATCTTACAGGCAATACAATGGCACTAAATTCATATCTCTCAATAGTTACCCTGAATGTTAATGGGCTAAATGCCCCTGTCAAAAGACACAGGGTATCAGAATGGATAAAAAAACAAAACCCATCTATATGTTGCCTCCAAGAAACTCATTTTAAGCCCGAAGACACCTCCAGATTTAAAGTGAGGGGGTGGAAAAGAATTTACTGTGCTAATGGACATCAAAAGAAAGCAGGAGTGGCAATCCTTATATCAGATCAATTAAATTTTAAGCCAAAGACTATAATAAGAGATGAGGAAGGACACTATATCATACTCAAAGGGTCTGTCCAATAAGAAGATTTAACAATTTTAAATATCTATGCCCCCAACGTGGGAGCAGCCAACTATATAAACCAATTAATAACAAAATCAAAGAAACACATCAACAATAATAGAATAGTAGTAGGGCACTTTAACACTCCCTTCACTGAAATGGACAGATCATCCAAGCAAAAGATCAGCAAGGAAATAAAGGCCTTACACGACACACTGGACCAGATGGACATCACAGATATATTCAGAACATTTCATCCCAAAGCAACAGAATACACATTCTTCTCTAGTGCACATGGAACATTCTCCAGAATAGATCACATCCTCGGTCCTAAATCAGGACTCAACCAGTATCAAAAGATTGGGATCATTCCCTGCATATTTTCAGACCACAATGCTCTAAAGCTAGAAATCAACCACAAAAGGAAGTTTGAAAAGAACCCAAATACATGGAGACTAAACAGCATCCTTCTAAAGAATGAATGGGTCAACCGGGAAATTAAAGAAGAATTGAAAAAAAATCATGGAAACAAATGATAATGAAAATACAACGGTTCAAAATCTGTGGGACACAACAAAGGCAGTCCTGAGAGGAAAATATATAGCAGTACAAGCCTTTCTCAAGAAACAAGAAAGGTCTCAGGTACACAACCTAACCCTACACCTAAAGGAGCTGGAGAAAGAACAAGAAAGAAACCCTAAGCCCAGCAGGAGAAGAGAAATCATGAAGATCAGAGCAGAAATCAATGAGATAGAAACCAAAAAAAAAAACAATAGAACAAATCAATGAAACTAGGAGCTGGTTCTTTGAAAGAATTAATAAAATTGATAAACCCCTGGCCTGACTTATCAAAAAGAAAAGAGAAAGGACCCATATAAATAAAATCATGAATGAAAGAGGAGAGATCACAACTAACACCAAAGAAATACAAACTATTATAAGAACATACTATGAGCAACTCTACACCAATAAATTTGACAATCTGGAAGAAACGGATGCATTCCTAGAAACATATAAACTACCACAACTGAACCAGGAAGAAACAGAAAGCCTGAACAGACCCATAACCAGTAAGGAGATTGAAACAGTCATTAAAAATCTCCAAACAAACAAAAGCCCAGGGCCAGACGGCTTCCCGGGGGAATTCTACCAAACATTTAAAGAAGAACTAATTCCTATTCTCCTGAAACTGTTCCAAAAAATAGAAATGGAAGGAAAACTTCCAAACTCATTTTATGAGGCCAGCATCACCTTGATCCCAAAACCAGACAAGGATCCCATCAAAAAAGAGAGCTATAGACCAATATCCTTGATGAACACAGATGCGAAAATACTCAACAAAATACTAGCCAATAGGATTCAACAGTACATTAAAAGGATTATTCATCACGACCAAGTGGGATTTATTCCAGGGCTGCAAGGTTGGTTCAACATCTGCAAATCAGTCAATGTGATACAACACATCAATAAAAGAAAGAACAAGAACCATATGATACTCTCAATAGATGCTGAAAAAGCATTTGACAAAGTACAGCATCCCTTCCTGATCAAAACTCTTCAAAGTGTAGGGATAGAGGGCACATACCTCAGTATCATCAAAGCCATCTATGAAAAACCCACCACAAATATCATTCTCAATGGAGAAAAACTGAAAGCTTTTCCGCTAAGGTCAGGAACATGGCAGGGATGTCCATTATCGCCACTGCTATTCAACATAGTACTAGAGGTCCTAGCCTCAGCAATCAGACAACAAAAGGAAATTAAAGGCATCCAAATTGGCAAAGAAGAAGTCAAATTATCACTCTTCGCAGATGATATGATACTATATGTGGAAAACCCAAAAGACTCCACTACAAAACTCCTAGAACTTGTACAGGAATTCAGTAAAGTGTCAGGATATAAAATCAATGCACAGAAATCAGTTGTGTTTCTCTACACCAACAACAAGACAGAAGAAAGAGAAATTAAGGAGTCAATCCCATTTACAATTGCACCCAAAACCATAAGATACCTAGGAATAAACCTAACCAAAGAGGCACAGAATCTATACTCAGAAAACTATAAAGTACTCATGAAAGAAATTGAGGAAGACACAAAGAAATGGAAAAATGTTCCATGCTCCTAGATTGGAAGAATAAATATTGTGAAAATGTCTCTGCTACCTAAAGCAATCTACACATTTAATGCAATTCCTATCAAAGTACCATCCATCTTTTTCAAAGAAATGGAACAAATAATTCTAAAATTTATATGGAACCAGAAAAGACCTCGAATAGCCAAAGGGATATTGAAAAAGAAAGCCAAAGTTGGTGGCATCACAATTCCAGACTTCAAGCTCTATTACAAAGCTGTCATCATCAAGACAGCATGGTACTGGCACAAAAACAGACACATAGATCAATGGAACAGAATAGAGAGCCCAGAAATAGACCCTCAACTCTACAGTCAACTAATCTTTGACAAAGCAGGAAAGAATGTCCAATGGATAAAAGACAGCCTCTTCAATAAATGGTGCTGGGAAAATTGGACAGCCACATGCAGAAAAATGAAATTGGACCATTTCCTTACACCACACACAAAAATAGACTCAAAATGGATGAAGGACCTCAATGTGTGAAAGGAATCCATCAAAATCCTTGAGGAGAACACAGGCAGCAACCTCTTTGACCTCAGCTGCAGCAACATCTTCCTAGGAACAATGCCAAAGGCAAGGGAAGCAAGGGCAAAAATGAACTATTGGGATTTCATCAAGATCAAAAGCTTTAGCACAGCAAAGGAAACAGTTAACAAAATCAAAAGACAACTGACAGAATGGGAGAAGATATTTGCAAATGACATATCAGATAAAGGACTAGTGTCCAGAATCTATAAAGAACTTAGCAAACTCAACACCCAAAGAACAAATAATCCAATCAAGAAATGGGCAGAGGACATGAACAGACATTTCTGCAAAGAAGACATCCAGATGGCCAACAGACACATGAAAAAGTGCTTCATATCACTCGGCATCAGGGAAATACAAATCAAAACCACAATGAGGTATCACCTCACACCAGTCAGAATGGCTAAAATCAACAAGTCAGGAAATGACAGATGCTGGCGAGGATGCGGAGAAAGGGGAACCCTCCTACACTGTTGGTGGAAATGCAAGCTGGTGCAGCCACTCTGGAAAACAGCATGGAGGTTCCTCAAAATGTTGAAAATAGAACTGCCCTATGATCCAGCAATTGCACTATTGGGTATTTACCTTAAAGATACAAACGTAGTGATCCAAAGGGGCACGTGCACCCGAATGTTTATAGCAGCAATGTCCACAATAGCCAAACTATGGAAAGAACCTAGATGTCCATCAACAGATGAATGGATCAAGAAGATGTGGTATATGTACACAATGGAATACTATGCAGCCATCAAAAGAAATGAAATCTTGCCATTTGCGACAACATGGATGGAACTAGAGCGTATCATGCTTAGTGAAATAAGTCAAGCAGAGAAAGACAACTATCATATGATCTCCCTGATATGAGGAAGTGGTGATGCAACATGGGGGCTTAAGTGGGTAGGAGAAGAATCAATGAAACAAGATGGGATTGGGAGGGAGACAAACCTTAAGTGACTCTTAATCTCACAAAACAAAATGAGGGTTCCTGGGGGGAGGGGGTTGGGAGAAGGGGGTGGGATTATGGACATTGGGGAGGGTATGTGCTTTGGTGAGTGCTGTGAAGTGTGTAAACCTGGTGATTCACAGACCTGTACCCCTGGGGATAAAAATATATGTTTATAAAAAATAAAAAATTTTAAAAAAAATTAAAATTAAAAAAAAAAAAAAAAAGAAGTAGTAATCGTGTGCAGGGCTACATTCGTCCTCCTGTAGGAGACCCGGATAGCAGTTCTGTGTGTGGCAGAGGCAGGGCAATGAGTCATAAGCAGGTGACTGACCTTCTGCAGCAGAAGGGACACCCTCTGGGTGATGTCATAGAGCCTCCTGACCATCAGAGAAGAAAGGAGATCCCCAGATTTTCCTCACAGGAGCATCTCTGGGTGGGTTTGTGAGTTTTTTGGACATAGCCTTTATTCTGACTAGAGATGATGAAACCCAGAAGCCACTGAAGTTCTTGAGAAAGTGGCTGGAGTGGAGGCAGAGCTTGCTCACCAGATGCTGGTGTGATCCTTGACATTCCCTAGTCTCATCTGCACTTGGCCGTGGGATTGCGCTAAGGCCAGTGGATCCTCTTGCAAAGGCATGACCTGCACTGAGGTCTGGCACTCTAAAACGAATGATCCACCCTCTCCGGCTCCTTCTTTGCAATGGTGCCCTCAGAGGATGTATGTTCTAGGTGCATAGCTCAAACACAGAAGCAGCCCGAACCTTGGGACAATATTCGGGGAAGAGCTGTTTAGGTGACTCACTCAACCTCCCAACAGACAGCAACGTGAGAAAGACAACTTTTTGTTATTAAGCCATTGAATTTTCAAGGTTATTTGTCACCTTAGCGCTGGTGAGCAACACCTTGAGGTACCTATCATCACATTCTGGCTAATCGATTAGAGTCCCAGATGCAGGCGATGGAAAGCCTAACTCAAAATGGCTTGAGCCAAGAAAACAAAATCAGGCACACCTGATCCAGAGCTTAAACAATGTAAATAGGAACCACATTTTCTCCAGCTCTTGGTCCTACTGTTGGGGTGCCCTGAGGACATTTGGAAGCCATAGGTTCTCCCCAGGGACAAAATAAGACTGCAGCACCTTCAGATCCTAGGTCCTCATGGAAAAATATAGAAGGGTAAAGAGTCTCTTTCCTGGTGGTACCCACGAGGATCTCAGGATTTACTGTGATTGGGCCAGCTCAGTTCACCCTGAACTTGAACTCATCCTCATGGCTAGTAGGATGCAGTGTCACAGTCAGCTTAGGCCCAGTGCATATGCTCTGCCTCTGGAGTGAGGGAATAGCTTGCACCAAAAAGGAGAGTCTCCCCAAATGCAAACCCAGCTGTTGCCTAGAGAAAAGGGAAGGAGACATAGAGAGTAAAGATGTAGTCTCCAATGACCTAAAGAGGGAGGTAGTTATCCTAACTCTTGTGTATAGTGGGAGCCCAAAGTGCCATTCTCTAACTCTCCTGGGCACATTTGGTTCTGTAAATCTGAAGACTGGGGGATTCCTGTGGTTAAATGATGTTCTTATTTTTAAGACATTACTCACAGGAGCAATGTCGATATATGCCTCAACGTTCCTGACTATGCAAGTGTCAGCCAACGCTCACAACCCCAGTCCTTTGCTGGTTTACTTTGAGACAGCAAAGCACAGTTGAAGAACACAGGCTGATTTGGACAGGTTTTTCCCCACCATAGTTCTACCTTTACCGGTCTTCCCCTGTATGATCTTGGGTACCCTATCCGCCCTGTCAAAATCTGAGTCTTCCCATTGAATGGAGAGAAAAATGTTTATTGTGCATGGATGTTGCAAGAATGGAGAATCGTGTTTGGAAAGAACCTGACAAGGGGTCTGATAGGAGTAGGCACTCAATAAAAATTAGTTTTCTTCATGTTTTACTGCTACCATTATTTGGCTTCTATGGTGTCTGGTACACCAAAAACTCTCAATAAATAAACTAAGTGTCATTACTGTTAGTTTTAGAAATTTTGTATCTCAATAAAATACTTAGTAATGGGCTAGAAGAAAATACAAGCAAGGAAGGGAGGGAACAAAGGAGGGAGAGCGCAGGAGAGGAAAGGAAGGGAAGAGATTTCATTCATTCAATAAACATTCTTGAAGGACTGCTATGCACTAGTCATCATGGAAGTTTCTATGTTGATAGAGTATCCTTAACTCTTCGCCCACACCCAGAGTTTACAGGAAAAAGAAATAAAATAACAATCATGCATAAAAATCTCAGTGTATGCATGCAGAGAAAATAAGTATCAAGGCAACCAAAAGGATATACTATTAGGTAAGAATTCATATACTTGTGATAGAATAAATGGTCAAGGAAACCTTTCCCAATAGGTGAAATTAAGCCAAGACCTAAAGATTAAATGGCAGAAGTAATGATTAATACTGCTGACACTATTATTCACTAAATGCAGGGTAAAATTATAAGTACAGAATTTCCAAATACTTATAAAACTCAACTCTGTTATTTGGAATTAAAATTAAACTCAGTGATATTTATGCTTTCACTAAGCATTTACTAAGCACCAGTGTGAATACATTTAGACAACTAAGGGCTCTGTGTCTTTTTTTTTTTTTTTTAACATTATTTATTTATTTATTTGACAGAGATCACAAGTGGGCAGGGGGGCGAGGGGGGGAAGCAGGCTCCCTGCCGAGCAGAGAGCCTGATGCAGGGCTCAATCCCAAGACCCTGAGATCATGACCTGAGCCGAAGGCAGAGGCTTAACCCACTGAGCCACCCAGGTACCCCTAAGGGCTCTGTGTCTTAAGTGGACTTGAAAAGTGTGCGAGCCAACCAGACAGAACACTTCGTATCAAACTCAACAAGAACAAACGGAAATATCTGCAAACAGTACAAATTTCTTTCTATTTCTATTACCAGCTCTCCAAGTTTGTTCCAGCCAAACTTCTTTGTTAACATTAAAGTCATTACTGTCTATCAGTAAATGATAATGGAATGACATCTTTATTTATTTTGTACATTTTCTAATTCCCTCTACTAGAATATAAGCTCTTGGAGGGCAATGTGTTTTTCCACATATTCTCCTCCACCCTGCCCCGGTATCCCCTGCACCCAGGAAAGCTCTTGACAGGTGCCAGGCACCCAACAAATTGCCCTTGAGTGAATGAATCAATGCATAGATAAATGTGTTTGCATCTCCCCAAATATATTTGCATTACAACGTGCGATTTCACACTGGGTTTAGTCAATGTTTTTTAACACACTGACACTTACAATCAAGACTCAGAGTCTTACTTATGCTAACAAATGCTGATTCTTCCTAATATACAGTATTGCTTTTCCCAGCTCGGAACATTAGCTTCTCATTCAATCATTATGACAGATATTTCGGAATAAATAAATAGGGTCCCATGTGTAGTAGCGTCTATTGTGAAACTGATCACTGTGATTCTATTTCATTAGGGGCAGGATACAGGATTAGTAACCTTCTGGGAAATAAAGAACCATCACAAGAGCATACACATAAATTATAGGAGTGAAACCATATTTTGACAATGGACACTTGCCTAAAGCCCTGGAAGGTTCAAGGAAAGGGGGAGGTCAGAAGTGGAAACTGTGGTCAACACACTTGAGGGAGGGGGTCTTTGCAACGGTAAGCCCTTAGACCGCCCATCATAGCTGAATTGGCATGTTTAAGTCATTTTGGCAACCATAACGGCAACCCTGTCTCCTGAATAAGATACTGCTGCTCTAGCAGAACAAAGGAACCATTAATGACACCAACTAACCCGTGTAATTCTCATTTACACCTCTTTATTACCTTCCATATACTCCGTGAGAAGCATTACACATCCCATTAATTGTTAACATACACGCAAGTCAAGATCTTTTATTATGCGAGGTCATCAGTCAGTGATAACAGAGATATTGATGTATTAGGCTCCTCATCAGAAGTTGAGCAACATTTCCATTCAAGATGATACATGGACCTTTAAAACGTACTCAATAATATTGAGTCTCAGTCTTCTGTTGCTTTTCTCTGAATGTGCATTTAGACCTTTGCACATCTATCTATCCACCCACCCATTCATTACACACTAGGTATTAATTTTCTCCTCATGGGGCCAGGGTCATGCTTGTCTTGTTCATTTCTGTATACCAAAGGCTAGAACATAGTAGGAACTCAATAAGCTATTAGGGTTAAAAATAAGCAAGTGAGGAGATAGTAGGCAGAATTTTAAGCCTCCATGACCTTTATCACCTGGTGTGACTCCTGTGATAATACCAAGTTATGTGACAAAAGGACTTTGCAGACGCCATAAGACTAATAACCAGTCAATCTTAAGATAAAAAGGGAGCCTCACCTAATCACATGGGCCCTTTAAATGCAGAGAGTTTTCCATGACTGAGAACGGAATGGGAAGTCTGAGTGTTGAAAATCACAAGGAGGTTTCAAAACACCCTTATGGACTTGAAAAAAAAATTCACTGAGGTATAATTGATTTACAAAGAACTATACAAATTAATGTGTACAATGTGATACATTTGGACACAAGCAAACACCCACAAGTCCACCGCCACAATCAATTGTCAATAATAGACATATCCAATACCTCCTAGAGCTTCCATCAGCTTTTTTTCTTTTTGAAAGAACACTTAACATGAGATCCACCTCCTTAACCAATTTTGAAGAGCACAATACTGTGCTGTGAACTCCAGGCCCGGTGTTGGACAGCAGATCTCCAGAACCTCCTCATCCAGTAGCTGTGGAACTTTCTATCTGATAAATAACAACTCGTCACTCTCCCACCACCCAGGCTCTGTCACCCTCCATTATAACCTCTGCTTCCATCAGTTTGACTCCTTAAATACCTTAGAGAAATGCAATTGCGCTGCATTTGTCCCATGGCTGACTTATTTAATTTAGTATAATAGCCTCCAGGTTCATCCATATTACAAAGGACAAGATTTTCTTCTTTTTAAGGCTGAGGAGTATTCAACTGTAGCCATACTCTGATGGAGGAAGTAAAGCGAGGACCAGAGAGATGACCCTGGGACTCAAAGAGACCTCTGGCTGACAGCCAGCAAGAAAGCACTGCAATGACCCTACAAGCATAAGAAACTCAGTTTTGCCAACAACCTGACCTGGCTCGTAAGGGGACTGCTCCTCTAGGGCTCCAGGTAAGACCCCAGCCCAGGCCACAGCTTGATTTCGATTTTATAAAACCCCAGTTCAAAGAACCCAGGGGAGCACATCTGGTCTTTCAACCACAGACCTGTGGGATAATGCACAGGTGTTCTTTGAAGCCACTACCTTTGTGCTAACTTGTTATGCATCACAGATCCCTGCTATGGGGGAGATTTGGGAAGGCATTGGTAGCAGCAACCACCTAGTATCTTCATCCCTTGAAATCCTGACATAAAAAGAAATAGAGCATCTGAATAGCAAAATTATGGGCAAAATATACAACAAAAGCAGGTAACAAGGCAGCTTTAAAAACCCCAAATTTCAAGTATAAGAGTGGGGACAAGAGCCCCAAGTTCTCGATGGGTCAGACTCTGCAGAAAAGAAGGAGAGGAAAGAAATGAGTGTCCACAGATGTCAGCACAGGAGAAACTCTAGAGAGCCAACAGGAGCTCACTGGAAAGGACAATGGACCTGTGTGGGGCAGGAGGCAACAGTGGGAATGTTTGACCCCTCTAAGAGCCAGTGAGTGTCAGAGGTGATTGTGAGCTGCAGGGGGAAGATGACCCCAGGCTATACAAATCCTCAATGCTCACATCCCCCTCCAGGATTGAGCCACACCCCAAGGAGAGTCTAATAGGAAGAGAATCGAAACTAAAGGTTCAGATAAAGGTGAGTGTGTTAGGGAAGAGGGTTAGAATAAGAACCAAAAGAATCTCAGAAAGGAAGCTACCATACTTGCCGTGTCCCCAAAAACAACAGAAGAGGAAGGAAGCTCTGTGGGACTGGAAAAATTGTCCCAAAGCACATTTCCTTTGGAAGTTCAGGAAAATTAATTTCATATAAAAGTGACAATGGAAAAGTATTGAGGTCAGATCCCTTCCAATATTACAAGAGGAAAAATAGAGAACCCAGAACCAGTTAACATTCTTACAGAGATGAAAGCATGCCAGAAAGACATACCCACAAAACAGATCAAAACTGCAGCCTACTACATTATACAATAAAATTATACAGGACATGAAGAAAAAAAAAAAAAAAGGCAGAGCACAAATCAGAATGCAGTAACTCAAAAATGAGGTAAGAGAACACAAACAATATTTACAAATAAAAAATATCCTTTAAAAAATAAAAGCTCAGCTACAAAAATATGTAATAGTAAATTAATGAGCACAAAAATTAGCTCAATACGTAATGCCTTAAGACAAATAAAATTTTTAAAAATTAAAAAGAAAAAGGAAATAAAACATTTTAAAAGAGAGGACAAATATTAAAGATAGGCAGAGAAGATCAAAAAAGAAGAAGAAGAAGAAAAGGAAGGGAAAAGAGAATTCCCTGAAGAAGAAAATCAATGCAAGGGAACAAAACAAATTCTAAAGCACATAATTTAAGAAAGTTTCCTAAAATTAAACAAGATATATATTTTAAACTAAATCTTGAAGAGGCACACCATGTACTTGAGAATAGCAAACTGGAATGATAATCTCTAAGGACTACTCAAAATCTTTCGGTCCATCAAGCAATAGGAATTTCATTAGACCACTTAGACAAACAGAGAGAGTTATTTATAAAGGAAAGAAAATCATTGTCATTGGAGTTTTTGACAGTAACACTTTATGACAGAAGAAAATGAAGTACCATACTTTAAGATATTTCAAGGCTAGAAAATGTGAGCTAAGGATTTTATATCCAGCAAAACTGACTTCTGCATGTGAGCAACAGAAATTATTATCATCAACAGGCAAGAACTCAGGGCAAAAATCAGAACCTCTACCAATCACAAAGTTCCAGTGTTCCCATGTGATGGGACAAGAGCCACAGTCCTAAGTGGCTCAGACTCTGGAAGAAAGAAGCAGAGGAAAGGAATGGGTTGTCCAACAGACTTGAGAATAGAAGGAACCCCCAGTGCTACTTGAAGAATCTATCAGACAATCAAAATGACAAGAGGCATCTACAGGAGGACTGGAAGCAGAGATGAAATATACAATCACTTACGGGTGTGAGGATAAGGAGGGTTAAGCGGGGAGAATATGGTACACAATGACCACATGCTCAGACCCTATGGATAGAGTTCAACAAAAATGGGAGGGGGTGTCAAATGGGGAAAAGATGTGAAAAATCATTGTAACACTTTTAAGTAATCACATTGGTTATAGTGGTATTAGTACCGTTGTTCCAAGACTGCTTGGAAATGGACATAAAGCAAATCAGTAATTATGAGATATAATTTTATCATCCCTTATGTCCTTGAGAACCAAAATTCTCAGCAAGGAAGAGGCAGTACAGATGTAACATAGAAGAGGCTGAGCAAAATTCTACACAGCTGAATTTGAATTGCAAATATCAGTAGAAACTCATATGGTACTTTATCTTCCTCTTGGTCCTGTATACTGTAAAAACCTAAAACCAATGACCAACCAAGTAGAAGGAGCATCCTTAGCCCACAGGCTGTAGTTGAAATACCAGTTTTAGAAAGCTCAGGCCAGGGGGGTAGGGTTCTGGAGGAAAGAAGGAAGGTGAGTTTAGAACATCTTAAGCACTAGAAAGTGAGCGACCTATTAGCCATGTCAGAAGGACTCAGGAACCAACTTGAAAAGTCTTCTACTGGGAAAAAAAGGAATAATTTGAGCTTCAGTAAAATAATAATTGCAATGGATTGAAATCCATCACATCCCTCATTGTGTCATAATGACATTAGTAATAATAACAATAACAATACTACTACTAATAAAAATCAAATGGTCTCCTAACTAAATGGAGGATGAGGGGAAACCAATTCATTATCCCAAAAACCAAGTAAGAGAAATAATAAGGACATTGGGGAGGGCATGTGCTTTGGTGAGTGCTGTGAAGTGTGTAAACCTGGTGATTCACAGACCTGTACCCCTGGGGATAAAAATATATGTTTATATAAAATAAAAAATTAAAAAAAATAAAAAGAGAAATAATGGCACATTCATCCTGCCTTTTCTTTATGAACTTGCAGGAGCTTCCACGAACTCAAATGGAAGATGAGGCAAAGTATCCCTTTTTAATAGTATTTCAAGTTTTATATAAACTTCAAAAGTGTATATATGTGTATGTATATATATATATATTTAGTGTATATATTTAATATTATATTAATTATAATACATTTATATATCACTAATAATATAATTATAATATAGTTGATAAAACTTATATTAATATAATTTATATATTATATTTAATACTTATACTAATATATAATTGAGTCAATCAGAGTATCAACATTTTATAAGCGCGATGAATAATCTGGTATAGGCATTGTGCATTAGGCTGCATCAACCGCTGTGACATTAGAGGACAGATGATCACACATTTCATGCCTCCTGATGAATGGATACACCACCACCAAGACTCTTGCCAGAGAGACCAAATCCAAGTCTGATCAAGTCTCTAGATTTAAATGTCAATTTGCAGGAACTATAGTGGACATAGGAACATGTAGAGCTGTGCCAAGAGGATGTAATCACAAAATCCAGACTGTGGAAAACTATGGGGTAAATGGCCTGGGTCCTGCACAGGTAAACTGCAGTGAAAATAAAGAAATAGAGGGGGATCCTGTAGATTCAGTGAGACTTAATAGACATAACAACCACAAAAGAGAGACAAGACGTAGGGATGAGCACTTGAGGGACATGAGTATTTTAAAAACTCATCAAAACTGTGAAAGTTAAGATAGAGAATCAGAAAATTTTCCTGCAGTAAATATTTTTTAGGCTTTGAGGACCAGACAGTCTCTGTTGCAACCACTCAACTGTTATGATGCAAAAGCAGCCATAGACAATAAGGAAAAGGATGATTGTGGCTGTGTTCCAATAAAACTTTATTTATAAAAACAGGTGGCAGGACAATTCCTGGTCCAGACCATGGTTACTTTGGGCAGAACGAGCGAATTGGACCTGAAATAGAAAACACCAAGAGGCTTCTGGGGCAACAAACAGAGTTCTATTTCTTGAGCTGAGTGGTTGGTTGTTTATTATAAGGGTATTTTGCTTACCTTATGGCATTAAGCTATATAAGTCCTACATGAGTCACATGACTCATGCAGACAATGATTAAGGATCTGCTATTCCATTTTCCAATGAAAGAGACAAACACTTGCCTTCCATGTAATACTTACTTTTCCAAGAAGCCAAGTGAGCAGCTAATGGTGGCCAAGGTAACGTGTCTGGACCATACTAGGATCTGATCCCTGTTTCACTAGTACTGTGATGGTTACTTTGGTGTTACCCTGATTTAGTCATGATACCCAGGTATTTGGTCAAATACCACTCTAAATGCCTGCACGAAGGTATCTTTTTAGGTATGCTTAACATTTAAATCAGTAGGCTTTGAGTATAGCTGGTTACCCTCCTTTAGTGGATGGGCCTCGCCCAATCAGTTGAAGGCCTTCAGAAAGAAGACTGACGTCACCTAAGACTGAGGGCATTTTTCCTCCAGGTGGCCATCAGACTCAAGCTGTAACATTACCTCTCCCCTGAGTCTGCAGCTTGCATCCGGCTCTGCATGTTTCAGACTTAGCCCCATAATCCCTTGGGCTACTTCCTTAAAATACACCCCCTGTTGATTCTGTTTCTCTGGACAACTCTGACCAATACACTAACTATGTAACCTTGAACAAGTGACCTACCTTCTCTGTACTCTGGGTGCCTCATCACTAAAGCGGGACAATAATCACAACAGATACAAAATTTTAAAAGGTACTTCCTTGCCCTTCTTGGGAGAGGGCCATTTGATGCCCCCCACCACTGTCTTGACATAACAAAAGAATACCAAGAGGAGTAGCAGTCGTCTTAGCCATGAAGATGAAATCCACATGCCGAGGGACTGCAGAGGAGCAAAAGCAAAAGAGCCTGGGTCCCTGACATCATCACTTAGCCATCGCACCTGGTCACAAGAGAAAACTACTAGGATGAGCCACCAAATCAGTACGGTTCAACTTTACGCACCCAACCCTAACCCTCACCTTTGTAGCTAAGCAGGGAAAAACAGAAAGAATAACGAGCTAATATTCTGCCCTTGGAACAATGCCTGGAACATAGACATCATCATCATTGATATTGTGTGTTGTCCCTCCATGCTGGACACCCACCACGGCTCAGTGAGACCATAACAGCTCCAGGTAATCATCTCAGTCTCAACTCCAGAGTAATGAAAGTACGTCTCACCCTCCAGCAGCCAACAAGAGTTTTGGTCTTGGTCCTCAGTGGCTGTCGGAACTGCTGCTCCAGCTCAGACCAGTTAGAGCCCAGGCCTGAGGCTGATAGTTGGGGTTAGGGTTGCCTAATTTAGCAAATAAAACCACAGGATGCCCAGTGAAATTTGAATTTCACATACATAGTGAATGGTTTTTAGTAGACTATGCCCCATGTGGTATATGGGAGAAAGTTGTACTAAAAAATATATATATACACAGTTTATCTGAAATTCAGATGTCACTGGGCAGTCTATATTTTAGGACATTCCTAGTTGGGGCCCATCACATCCAAACACTTCAGCTGGGAGGGACTGGGAGCTATGATTCATTAAATGAAATTCTGGGACTGTCTTTTTTTTTTTTTTTAAGATTTTGTTTATTTATTGGAGAGAGAGAGTGGGGGGGGGGGTGGGGAGCAGAGGTGAGGGACAAGCAGACTCCAGGCTGAGCGTGGAACCCAACACAGGGCTTGACCTCAGGACCCAAGATCATGACCTGAGCCGAAACTAGGAGCCAGATGCATAACCAACTGAGCCACCCAGGCTCAATTCTGGGGCTTTTTTACTGAAAACAGGTGAATCGGGCAGAAACACACACACGCTCACAAATGCCCTTGCAAACATCTTATTTTTCAAAATAAAACAACTTACAGAAACTGCAAGTTGAATGCCTACAACCTATAGATCTGGGGAGATAAGTGGGATATGAAAACATAGGATATAAAACATAAAAAAATCTTACTTGTATATAAGGTAGTTGTGATCCAACCACAATGATGTTTATGACAAAAATTTTCTATTTCTTTTCCTCCAGTCATTCAACTGCTCGATGAAACCCCCAATAAGACAGAAAGGAAATCATAGCACAGAGTATAAAGATTCAGAAAGAATATAATTATATGATAGGTGTGTGTGCTGTAAGCTTGCACATATCTATCTTTCTTAAAAATAGATTGCATAAAGAAAATCTCTGATTTCATTGAAAACAATAATTATGTCAGTTATACTAAGAAAAGGATTATAATACTCAGAATTTGGAATACTTGGTAACTCACAGCTTAGTATTCTACATATTTGTTGCAAACTGGAATATTCTGGCATGATAAGTACCAATGTCTATACGTATATGTGTTTGCACATACACACTTATACACATAGATGTACATGGCCTTAGCCTGTGATCCGCTTGGATCTAGAAAAATCTATTTTCAAGATATCATAGGAATTAGCAATATCATGTGAGTTTCAATGGTCTGAAATTAGCTCTTAAGATGCCGGGATTCAAGCCCTTTGATTTCATGTAACTGACAACGTCTTCACAGCATTTTCATCAGGCAAACTCTACAACAATTAAAGCAGAACAAAAGCCATCTAGTACTGATATTATCGCAAATATATACAGGATGTACACTTAATTCTCTCCCTTTATAAATCCCACTAACAGCCTAAGTCTAGCTTCAGTTTTCTTGTCCTTTGTGCAGACTCAAGCTTTGTGACCATGGGGGAATTTGATGCAACTCTTAAAAAAAAAAAAAAGAAAAAAAGTGATATTCCAAAATGGAGAAATGGGTTTGATATAGGACAACCGAAAGTTGTTTTTGGTCTAAAAAGAAACTTGAAGGAAATCTGTTTTTAAAGCCTCCTCAATGAATGAGGAAGATGGCATTATTCATTGATTCATTTCCCTATTCATTTTTCCAGGATTAACTGAGCAGCTATTTTGTGCCAACCCTAAAGCCCTTGGGGACACAGGAGCATATAGGGCATGCTGTCTGCCCTCCTGGGAAAAGACCGCCCTACCCCAAACTTCCAGGCTGCTCGTTGCCCCAGTCCCTAAAGTGCTTCACATGTTGTGGTCTCTTGTCCACTGAGAAATGCTAAGAGGATCTCTTTCTAGTGAGCCATGTTCTGCCTTTGTTGTCCAAAGGGTAGTATGTTCCTTCTTGTACACAATAGCATTTTAGGTGAGACACAGATGGATAGCTCTAAAATTTCACTAACTCCATATATTTTTTTTTATCAGTGCATACCTTTTATATGGGTTTCTATTTCTATTTCCTCATACAGCAGATTTTTAAGTTATTTAAAACAGAGTTAGAGACAAAGGTCAAGTAAGAAATAATAGAGGGGACATATGGATGGGCAGCTCGACTGTGACTGACAAGTGGGAAACTCTGTTTCATGTTATGCCTGGGATCCCAGAAAGAATGTTGTCTGCCTGAATTCCTCCTGGTGTGTCTGCTTGGGGCTGAGATACCTTTCATCTGAGGACAAAGTCCCTAAGTCCTTTCGCAGGTATTTCAAGGTAAGATATAAGGGCAAATGCTCTTCAGAGAAAGACCACGTTGGCTAGTATTTATACAAAAATAGAAGACTGGGTGACGTCAGGCTTTCTGACATTTTTAGGGCACGCCACTGGAGACCTGAAAGGTGTCTAGGAAGAGGTTATAGGGCAAAGAGAAGTGGTGGGTGGGACCCCCGCATTGAGCTCTGAGTGGTGGGGCCCCGCAATCACAGAGTGATGCTTAGAGTAACCAAAAGAATCTAGAACATTCTCAGTTCTTTATGGAGACCAAAGCAGTTTGCACACTTTATTCAATCTCCTTAAATAATAAAAGCATGAGGGGTGCCTGGCTGGCTCAGCCAGTTTAGCATTTGTTTGGTTCAGGTCCTGATCCCAGGGTTCTGGGACCCAGCCCCATGGTCAGCTCCCTGCTTAACAGGAGAGCCTTGCTTCTCTCTCTCCCCGCCCCTACCCATACTTCTACTCCCTTCCGCAAGTGTGCTCTCTCTCTAATAAATAAAATCTTTAAAAATGATAATAATAATAAAACCACCAAGTGGTATTGGCATACTCTCATTGTACCTTTGAGGACATAGCTGACCAGCCATTATGGACTTTGGCTGATGTCACTCAGCTAAGCCAAACTAGAACCCGAATGTCAGTTCTCTAATCACCTATTCTGCCTTATGTTTAAAGGAATGTGGTTAATGGCTCCTTGCTACCCTAGAGCAGTCTGCAGACCAGCAACATTAGCATCACCTGGGAGCTTCTTAGAAATGCAGCATCTCAGGCTGCACCCCAGACCTCCTACATCAAAACCCACATTTCACAAACCTCCCAGGTAATTCACGAGCACATTAAAGTCTGAGAAGCACAGCTGAAACCCTTCTTCCATTCATCCAAGATAGGAAATTGATTTTTTTTAAATTTATAATAACAAAATAAAGAACAAAACCCACAGATAGGAAGAGTAGTAAGGCAGGGAAGGAGGAGAGATGGGGAGGGAAGGAAGACAAGTATGAAAGGACAAATTCCTTAGCAATCTGGAAACATAGACCTTATTTTCAAAAAATCACTCTGAAAATACCCTTTTCCCATTCTCATTTTGAGCACCAGTGTTTCGTATTTCATAGGAAGAGGGGCCGAAAGCCAGAGCACTATAGATTTGGTACAGGTGAGTTCTGAATGTGCTACAGAACCCCCAGCGCCTAATGAAAGCCTTTTAAGTAAATCTCAGGAAGCTCTAATCTCGCGGAGCCCGTCTGTGTTCTTCTCTGCTGTTCTTATTTAATTTTTAATAAGAACACTTCCACGCGGCTCAAAAGCACGGCTCAATTAAGAAATATTCCTACCAGGCATCTTTGAAATCATACAGCATCCTCTTCCTTCTGTTTCCTGATGACCCACAATTTGGTTGTGGAGAACGGTGTATGGGAGGAGGGGGAACAACCAAAGCTTATTTTTTAATTGCAAGTTCAATTTCACACTGTTCTTTGTGAGATGGCAAGACTGATTTTCAAAGACAGAACTGCAACTCGTGTGTCTGCTGCCAGAAGGCTACGTTAAAATATCTTAGGATTGTATTTTTGAAATTTCAAGTGGCATCTTTGATCTGATTCCTTAGGTATTAGATGTCCTTGAAGTTATATCGAGGTCATGGGAAATAATTTTAAATGAAACAATGGTTTCTGAACCACAGAAACCCAACTACAAGTATCTTAAAATAATCTAAACTTAAGTCCCTTATAATGCTGTAAGGTTTATCATGGAGGAAATATCGCCTGGTGATTCCTAGCAAAATTTACCTTGCATTAACATTTCTTTTCTAAAGACCAGTTTCCCAAGATTTAAATCTAGCCACATATGTTCACTATCTGCTCATATTTTCCAGCAGAGAATTCATGGTTGCATCTGTTATCAGTATATTTATACATTAAAGCACATACACACATGTACACATGTGTGTGTGTGTGTGTGTGTGTGTGGCAACAACAAATGATTCTGCCCGTGTTGGTTCATTTCAAAAGCACAAAAGAATAATGTATAATGTATAATGTATATAATTATCTATTCATTATTTTCATCTGTAATCCATTCTCTGCCTAAAATGTAAGCAGTCTTACCAGGCAAGGTATAAATGGGACAATTATATATAGAATCATGGTGGGGAATGGAAACAGTAAAAACAGCAGCGACACAGACATCACCATACTCCGGAGCTGCAGGTGCGCTGCCCATCAGTTTTACCTTCGCCTATCCTCATGACAAAGACAAAAAGAAAACATACTCTACTCTGTGTCTCACACTTCCTCATAGGAGAAAACGACCAAATGCACCGGAAGTAAAACGTTTTCATGGATCAAAGGAAATATTCATGTGGATCAATATTTTGGAGACCTCAAGCAATCTAAGAGCCAAAGTCTTCATATCTGGCTATACCAAGACAAAATACAGCAATTGTGGATTTCTATTTGAATAAACCCTCTAAGAATACCTCCCAGAGGGGATTTCTGCAGGTAGATGAGGTACTGCTGTCCAAAGTTCATAAAATGGGTGATGTCAGAAATCTTGGAGTAGATCTGGTACAAAATGTCTAAGGTCTCCTTCAAATATCAGGGGGCACCTGGCAAATCCATCAAGGCTACTTCTCAGTTTAGCTAAACTGCTAAAAGCCCAGTTGACTTTGCCAGAGATTAACTCAGCAGTTCATTGAGTGAAAATTCATATAACATAAAATTTACCCATGTCAAGAATTTTTAGTAAATTTACCACACTGTGCAACTATCACCATAATCTAGTGGTAGAATATTCATTACCCCCCCCCCCAAAGATCTCATAAACATGTACACGTCGTGTCTACTTCCACCCCCAGTCCTAGGCAATTACTAACTCACTTCCGTCTTTTTGAAATAGCTTTTCTGGATATTTCACATAAATGAAATCACACTATAGGTGGTCTCTTGTATCTGACTTCTTTCACTTTGCACAGTGTTTTTGAAATCCAACCAAGTCATAGCATATTCTAGGAGTCACTTCCTCTTTACTACCAAATAATACTCCACTATGTGGTTATACCACATTTTGTGTCCATTCACCAGTTGACATTTGGGTTGTTCCCCATTTTAGTCATGGTGAGGCTTACCCATCTGAAAGGGAGACCCAAAGATCCTGGAGATATATTTGCTCAAAAAAGTACACTGGATTTGTTCAAGCACTTGGACAAAGAAGGAACATCCAAATCTCCCAGTTTCCAGAGTCATGTGACATGCAAGAGATAAATTAGGAACAAGTTTTGCCAAATCATAAAATAATTTTCTACATACCCCCTTTTTTTCCCCTTTCCCTTAGCTAATGTTTAATAATTGCTAGTAAGAGCTAACATGTACGGAAGGCTTATGATCTTTGAAGCTTATGATAAGTTCACGTGTACTATCTCATTTCATTCTTACAACAGCCTAAGAGGTCAGCATTATTGTTGCCCTCTTCTTGAGAAATGAGGGAATTGAACCCTTTGGCAATTAATTACTCAAGATCATGCTGCTGGGAGCGGGTCTGAGGAAGACTCAGAACTTAACAGTTTGATGCTAGAGCCTGTGGGTAATTGTGGTGTACACTGTTTCTTCATATCTTAAAGCTGACCTCCCTTCCTCAGGGAGGTCTTTTGGTGTATTGTGATGATAAGCAGAGTCCTTTGAAGTGATTTAATCAATCGGTTCATTTCCTTTAATGGGGTGCACACTAAAACCATGTCACGGTCCTGAGAGAACGCGTTTTTCTCTCCTAGTTACCAGTTGGGAATGTTTTTGCCTACACACTTCAGTTTTGTGCTATTGACATTTGGGGCCCAATCATACTTGGCTGGGGGTCTGTCCTATACATTGTAGAGAGTTTAGCAGCATCCCTTGTCTCTGCGTACTAGATGTCAGCCGCGGCTGCCCTTCACCCCTACCCCAGGTGACAATCAAGAACGTCTCCAGATATTGCAAGAATGTCTCCTGGAGGGCACACTTGCCTCAACTGGGAACCACTGGTCTAGGTCTTTTCCTGAGTGTCACATGTATTCTTACAATGAGTCATAACAACCTCATGAGGCAGGTATCACTATTATTCCCATTTCAGATTAAAATGAAATAAACTTTGCCACTGAGACATTAAGTAAAATTTCCAAGGTCACAGAATTGGCACCAGAGCCTACTCCTTATCCAAGCCACAATATCCTCTATTGCCTGTCACTGGTAGAGGGTAAAGCTGTTGTCACTCTTCACTGCGTGGGGGGCAGGGGGCAGTGATATCACATCTGGCTGATACTAATCCATTGCCTTCATATATTAAATGGGTAAATCCATGTTACTGGCTTAGAGCAGTGCCTGGGATATAGTAAGAACTATTTACTAGCTCTGTAATCATTATTATTCCCTGGGTCTGAGCACATGGCTGCCCAAATGAAACTCAGGTTTATTAACAAGAGATAAGCTTGGGCTGGATGTCGTTCTATAGTATATCCTATAATAGCATAGGACACTATTAGCAGCACCCTATTTCCTAAAGCCGGGGGACCAATTTCATATAATGGCTCTACTAAGATACTGAAATAGAAGTAAAATAGGAAAGAAGTTAAGACATAGTCTTCTCTTACATTGTTCCAAACTGGAAATCCATCCGTCATAAGAACTTAACTGCCTCCTCTGAGCTTAGAAGTAATAATATGTTAGAGGCTTTAAGAAACCTTAAAAGCTTGTGTTTTATTCAAAGAATATCCACCTTACTTCATCTATTGCTTCTGTCCATGAAGCCAAAAACCAGGAAGAAAATCATGATGCAGAGAGAGACAGATGCAATCCTTAACCACTTACTAGAGTAAGGACTAGTGACTGGTAATTGTGCCCAAACTAGCTTGTTACCTATACAAATAAATAAGAAAGCATTTAAATTTATTCACTTAACCATATATATGTATCTAGTTATTCATATATGTAAGCATACGTGTGTATATGTGTGTGTATTTTGAGGTCATACTCTGAATCAGACACAGTTCATAATATGGAGGCTACAGCAGGAAGAAAAACAAACACAGTAAGAAAAAAATTCTTACCCTCATGAAGTTTCCATTGTAGTGAGAGACAGAAAATGAACAAGTATATTCAGCTAAGTTTTAAACACAGGATAGAAAGAGGCCATTACATTTTGTCTTCCTTCCTTAAGTGATATGGAAACAAAAGCTTAAATGAGATTGATGAAAGCTGGAAAAATGTTATAGATAGCATCAAGCATCAATCCAAAAAATGCCGAGAAACCCCTCATAAATAAGAAAATTGAGTCCCAGAGAAAAGAAGTGCCTTGCGAAAGGTCACAACTGTGTATTAACCAGAAATACCTCTGACACAAAAAGCAAAACAGACAGAAATACACAGATCAAACTCACTTAAAACAAAAAGAAGGTAAATCTGGCTCCTATTGTTGGCATGTCCAGTAGGTAAATCTGGGCTTCAGGTAAGGTTAAATCTAGGACTTTAAGTCATATTTTTAGGACACTGATTCTCTGTCCATCTCTCCGTTCTGTTTTCTCCCTCTGATGGCTTCATTCTTATTAAAGTTCACTCTGTGAGTTTACAAAAATGACTGTGGGCAGGTCCTGGCTTTCATGTCCCCCAAGAGTTCAGCTCTGTAATGGACAAATGCAAACCCCAGCTCTATTATTTGCAAGCTGTGTGACCTCAGGAGTATTCCTCTATCTCCCTGTGCTTCCGTGTTTCCATCTGTGAAATGGGGACAGATGAGAGTACCTATATGGCGGGTTGGAGGAAAGATTGAAAGAGAAAATTCACCAAAAAGTGTATTCTTCAAGAAGGGCCTGGCAGGCAGTAAACACTCATTAGCTCTTACTATTGACAGTTTGTCAATCCCAGTGGGAAGAGCTTCTCCTTTCTCAATACCTCATACGAGGCCAGAAAGGTAATTCATCCTGTCTGGGTCATGGTCCACTTTGCAGCCATCAATGCAAGGAAATGGATGAGTCTCTTTTGAATTCCATAAACTGAAAATGGGAGGGAAATGGATTCCCCCAAAGAACGGGGTTGATAACAGAGGGCAAAAATGGATGCTATTCACTTCAGAGAGTGTTGGACATGTAGGGGACTGAGACATGGGCAGAGAGAGGGGCAATATACCAAACGAATTACCAGTATTTAATGCAGTGAGCAAAAAGAATGAAAGAAGAACCTGGGGGAGCTTCTGCTCATGGCTTCATGCCAGCACAGGAAAGAATGTCCTGAGCCGTGAAACTGAGTTCAGTGAACTCTTCCTCTGACATCTTTTCTTTGGGTTATATTTTTGGTGAAAGGGATGGGGTGTTGAGTTTGTGGTTAAATTTGCTCTGACACTTGGCTATTATTCTGCCCATTTTCTCTGTCCAACATTTTGAGAAAATTCCTGAAACTTGATTGATCACTGATGTGACCAAATGGTTTTTACATGGGACAAAGTTGACTCTCAGATGGCCTCTTTGACCCCATGATGTTTTGTAAAAGTGAAGGTAAGCTGTCCAATATTTAAGACTAAAGAGACTTTGGAGCACCTAGGTGGCTCAATCAGTTAAGCATCTAACTTTTAGTTTTGACTCAGGTCATGATCTCAAGGTCATGAGATTGAGCCCCCTGTGGGGTTCTGTGCTCAACAACAAGGAGTCTGCTTCAGATTGTCTCTCTTCCTCTCCCGCTGCCCCTTCCCTGCTTTCTCTTGTGCTCTCTCTAAATAAATATAAAATCTTAAAAAAAAAAAGAATAAATAGACCTCAAATTAATCACAACTTCCTGGTTCCTCTTCTGACAAATCAAGACATCTGCACACTTTGGACTGAATTTCCACACGGACGTGGATGGAGTCACGTTGCTCCCTTGGACAAAGTTGTATGGTATGTTCTAGTGTCCCCCCCTACTCAAAGTGTGACCCATGGCCCAGGTGAATTAGCATTACATGGGAATTTGTTAGGAAGGCAGAACTCATGCTCCATTCCACCTTCTGGATCAGAATGAACAAACTCTCCAGGTTAGCTGAATTCAAACTCCAGTGTGAGAAGCACTGCATGGTCCCCATTTGGTCCTCTCCCACCTTCCTCCCTGAAGGTCAGGACCAAGATGAGCATTCAACAAGAGGAGGCATGGGGGCCATGAAATATAAGAAGACCTCGACCTCAGGCTCAGGCCAGTGCCTTCCCCTCAGGGTGTGCAAACACGACATTGACACTCACACACCCTGAGAGTGTATATTGCCTTCAGCTGTGTGCCTGAGACGCTTCTCTTACCTCACTCGCGTCCAGGTCTCATTGAAGACCTTTGATTTACTGCCAGTGGCCCATTTCTATAGTGTTAGGAATAAAAGAGGACACAGAAAGTTCTAGTACAATTCCATATTTTTGTAATTGGAAGCCCAAAACTGAAAAAGGAAATACAACTGGCCCAGAGTTGAGTGTCTGATCAGTGGCAGAGCAGAGAAGAAAATCTGCGGTCCTGTCATTAGGACCACTGACACCCTTCCCACCACACCACAGCTGCATCCACACTGGCCACCACTTCTGGATATGCCTGTAGAAAAGCAATGAGACCTTGGAGGTAGGTTAAGGAACGTGAAAGTATTATTTTGATTCCTGAATCAACAGATCATTATAAACTGTCACTTATTGATCAATAACGTGGTTGCCTAAGTCATATAGAAATACGTAAAGGAACTTGAGAGGGTATTTTTCTTTTACTTGATGAGAAAGTCAATTTTTAAAATAATCAAAAGCGAAGATTTCTTAGATACAACATCAAATCCAAGCGGGGGGAGAGATGATAAATTATCCTGGATCAAAATTAAGCAAGATGCTGCGGGGAGAATAAAAAGAAAAGCTTTTGGCAGGGAGAAATTATCTCTAAATCATGCATCCATGGAGGGCACGTGATGTAATGAGCCTTGGGTATTACATAAGACTGATGAATCACTGACCTCTACCTCTGAAACCAATACTACATTATATGTTAACGGCATTCAAGTTAAAAATAATACAAAATAATGATAAATTAAAAATAAAAAATGTAAAGAAAGACTTGTATCCAGATTGGATGAAGAATACTGAAAATGCAATAATCGAAAACCAACCAGGCTCATACAAAAAGCAGGCAAAAGATTTGAAGAGATACTTCACCAAGGAAGACATACGGAAGAATGCAAATAAGCAGGGAAAAGTTGTGCGCGATGCTGGCCACTAGGGAAATACAAATTAAAATTTCAGTGAAGTGGTACTACATAATTATTTAAATATCTAAAATTATAAAGCCGGCCAAACGGAGAGTTGAGGATGGTATGAAATAGCCAGGACACACACTACATGGCTGGTGAGAAAATAAAATAATGAAATATCAATTATATCTGAATTACAAAACATACTGAGAGAACAGTAACAAAACTATATTTAAACTTCCCATCTATTTGATGCCCTTGCTGTTTCTTTAAACACAACACACTCTATTGTTCAGAGCCTTCACATTTGCTGTTCCCTCTGCCCGCAATGCTCTTCCCCAGATATTCAAAAAGCTTATTCCTCGTATCTTTACTATATCTGTTCCAATATCACCTTCACTTCATACAAGCTTACTCCTTTCCCCCCAGTGACCCCTTTCCTAGTCCCAGCTGTATTTCACTGCTTCCCACTTAACATCTGACATCGTATATATTTTGCTTTTTTATCTAGCTAATCATCTGCCTCTGCCCTCTAGAATAGCAGCTCTCTTGGAGCTAGGAGTTTTTGAGTGTTTTTATTCAGTGCTCTATTCCCAGCACCTGGAATAATGCCCAGCACATATTAGAAGCTTAATAGTATTTGCTGAATACTGATCCAGTTAAGTCTTTACTTTTCATGGGTTCACGGGCACCTTACAGGGGCATTTTTGTGCCTGCAAAGCAGGTATATATCATCAGATTCCACCATGAAAAAAGAAAATCACGGACTGAAATTCTTTTTGAGTTAGCAGCTCATACAACATTTGAAATCCCAAATTAAATATGTGCTAAGAGACACTACAGCATTTTATAAGCTGCAAAGCACTACGTTATTATATTTTTAAGTCATCTCTACGCCCAAGGTGGGGCTCAAACTCACAACCCCAAGATCAGCAGTCACACGCTCTACTGACTGAGCCAGTCAGGCGCCCCAGCACTACATTGTTATTAATGACAAGACTTATGAGTGGCCCCTGGCGAATTTTCTGAGTCGAGGTAACTTAATTCTGAGCAAGTCACTGCAGAGTGTCTGGACCTGAGTTTACCCACCTGTAAAACAGTAGCTTAAACTCAACAGTAGCTAGCATCTTTAGGGCAGCTTACCATAGTGCCAAAGAATATAGATTTTTACCAGACAGACCTGGGTTCTAATCTTGACTATGCCCAAATACCCACAGATTGTTGGAAGTCTCTTAACTTCTCTGAGCCTCAGTTTCTAGGTCTATAAAATGGGGCAAACATCGTTCCTGCCTCTTTGGAATGCTTTATGAATAAAATAACACCTGAATATAAAAAGTAACCAAAAAGCGGTATGGGTTAGATAAGTGTGTTTTTCCTTTTTTCCCCAATCTTTAAAACAACATTGTTTTTATTGGATATTTCAGTCCCTTTGACCTTCAAGGAGAATTTCATTTTAATTTTAATTCTCATACATATAAATCTTGAATGAAAATGAACTAAAGCTGCTAGCCAATAAAACTTAATTCAGTATAAATGCTCCCAGGTAGAAAGTTTCCAAAAAAACATTGAGTTCCACCCCCCCATCTGGGCCTGGAGAGTCAGAAAGTTTAACAACACTGCATACTGCTCCTTTTTAAATGCCACAATGAACAGCACAGACTTAACTGCAATTAAGTAGTCCCCGCTGACCACTGAATATACAGTCCATCATACTCCAGAGAGGCAAAACTGTCAGATTAGTGGAAATTCATTTTGGGATTGCTGGGTAATTTCAAGAGCTGACAGCCAAAGAAAAATCCATGATCCCCTGAGTGGGCCGGCATAGATCATTCTCTAACAGCAGCTGTTTGGGAAATAATGCAGTAGGATTCCAGATTCCAAAGTTCACTTCCAGAGCAAAGTTGGAAAAGAAAATGGGAGTGATGAGATCACTGTTTGAATGGAGGAAGATGGAATGTGATCCTTCTAGTACCAACCTTAGCTAAACAAATAGGCAGTGGGTTTATAAAGCTGCATGGGCTTCTGTAGTCCATCACTTCTCCGTGAAGGACTTGGGGGGGGGTACTGACCTAGGGAAATGCTGGACATTATCAGTTCAGAACTCTATAAACAGCACCTTGCTGCTTTGAAGTCCTTTGCCTGAATGTACATTTTTTAGACAGTTTCTAGAATTCACTTGGCCCTACATGAGAGTCTTCAAACTCTCCCCATCATCAGCCAAGCTGACGCTTTCTAAAACGTGAATTTTTTTGACGGGTAAAAACCATTTCCCTTAGTAGAAGACCTGGAGGGCTAATTAACATGCATTAGCTGTTCACTATGCCCCAGGCACTGTGCTAAATGCTCTCCCTGTACTATCTTTCAATCCTTAGTTGGACCTTATGAGGTTAGCGTTCCTGTACCCATTATACAGATGAAGAAGCTAAGGCCCGGAGAAGCCCAGCCGCATGACTGCGATCCTACCACCCGCACTCTAGATTGGATTCTAGGCCATCTGCTCTAGAGCAGCCGTCCTCAATCAGGGGTGATTTCACGCCCCAGAGGACATCAGGCAACATCTGGAGACATTTTTGGTTGTCACCACTGCTACTGGGGGACCATGTGCACAGTCCGGGGTGGGGAGGGACACTGCTGAATATCCGATAATGTAACATTGATTCATCCAGCCCCATATATCACCAATAGTGAGGTTGGGACAAGCTGCTCCGGGACACTGATTCTCAAGCATGGCCCCTAGACCAGCAGCAGCATTCCCTGGGGATCTTGTTAGAAATGCAAAATAGAGGGCCCCACCCCAGATCCACTGAGTAGGAGGGAGCAGCGGCCTGAGTTTCCACAAGCCTTCTAGGTGATCCTGCTGCAGCCCACAATTTAAGAACCACTATTTTAGGGCCATCTGGACCTGTGGACCTAGCTCCACCGGCCACCCCAAATGCTCACAAATTCCCCAGGTCGACACCAAAATGAACATCGAGAACTTTCGCTCGTCCAGTTCAAGCCCTATCAGAATTCAAGATCAGCCAGACCCCCTTCCTTGTTTCTGAGGCCACAGAATAATGCCACTAGCCTGCCCACAACCTTCCCTGTGATGTGCAGCAATCAGACACTATGCCATGACCTCGTCAGGAGGACCTAGAGTCCCCCTCTCAATGCTTCTGGGATTACTAGGGTACTCCTGAAAGCAACTTAGCAGGGAACAAATACTGTCCCCCCCACTTAGGTCAGATCCTGTGAGAGTTGCCCATGTAGGCACCATCTCAATTATTCTCTTTAATAGGGACGATGATGAGTGCTGTTTGTGGAGGGACGTTCCTTGTGGCAGGCACTTTACCTGCATGACCTCATGTTTCCCCACTGCTGGGAGGCTAGGTTCTATAATAGTGCCCATTTTAGAGATAAAGAAACTGAGGCTCTATGTTAGGAATATTCTATCAGCTATAGGTACACTCTTACTGGGTTGCTGAACTCCAGGGTCTACCTCGGGGGATAGGAGAAGAGCACCGAGCTGGAGTTAATGGAAATTTTGCCACTAACAACTGCTTCTTCCTTGTTTGTAAAAGGGAAGATTTAAATTAAAAGCAACCCTAATTTCCTTCCACACCTAACCACTTATAGTTGTAGTGGGTAATAACTGTTCTATTTCCTTGGGACCAGTACAATAAACACGATAACTATGTGCATTGGTGTTTGCATTGATTTCATTACATGATATTGATAGCGATTTACATTGATACAGCAGTTAAAATGTTTCCCTTGTGCTTTTCCATCCGCGATCTCATTTCGATTTACCACTGTTCTGTGAGGTCCGTGAAAGGCAGGTTGACTTCCTTTGATTTTGACCACTGGAATGATACATGGTCAGCAAACAAGGATCCTTGCTACCTGCTTGGCAAGTGCTGAGTGTTTTACGAGCCTTCTCTTTTATCCTCACGGTAACCCTGTGAGACAAACAAAACTATATCCACTTTATAGATGAGAAAACCAAGGCTCTGAGACAAGTCTGGACCCAGGGAGCACGCCATCAGTGCTGTACCCGTGTTTGATCCCTACCTCACCAACCCCAAGCCCAAGATCCCAGCCTCACTATGCATGGGTCTTCCAGAAAACAGAGGCAAGGCAGAGAGAGAGCTGGGACATCCCGAATGAAATTTATCAAGGTGAAGCCTAGAATAAAATCCCAGCCCCTGCCTCCCTTCCTGTGGTCTTGCTATTAGAACATAAGTAGACTCGAATCTTTTGTTTTAGGGGTGCGGGTGGGCACGGAACCATGGGCTGGATCACGTTCACCATGACTAAAGCAGAGGCTCACCTTCAACCTGCTCTCTAGGTGGGGGTGGGGCAGGGGCGGAGCTGTACCACGGCACTGGCTCCCTTTAAACGGATGCACTAGCCCCTTGGGAGATGAAGCTCGTTGGTTCTGTCACTCGTGAGTAATGCACCATAGCTCCCCGGTGGGGAAAATGCCAGATTATACAATAGCATGCTTTGGTGTGCAGCTGTCTTTAGAATAACAAATCCCCTCTTCTGCTTGTGAGCATTACGCTTTAATAAAAACCAAAACAGTGGCCACAAATCCCAGCTCTAGCTAAAGGGCATGCCTTGTAAATTCATGTTGGTTACACCCCTCGCCATAACCCCTCCCCGCCAAAAACACACACCTTTCATAATTCACAGGGAATGGCCCAGCCTGTGTGTCTATTTACCTTTGTTTTCTGGTGGGGGTGGGGAAGCAGAGGGCCTTAGCCTCAGCACTACTCCCTATTGACCCCTATTGGGGTCAGATAAATCTTTGTTGGGATGTTGGGATGCGTGGAGGGGGGGTTGCCCTGTTCCTTGTAGGATATTTAGCACCATCCCTGGCCTCTACCCACTAGTAGATGAAAGAAGCCCCATGGGGCAGCCGGGGTCTCAGTCGATTAAATGCCTCGCTACTGGCGTCAGCTCAGGTCATGATCTCAAGGTCCTGGGATTCAGCCCTGGGCTGGGCTCTGCACAATCCACTCCGTATTCTCTCTCTTCCTCTCCTCCTCCCCCTTTGCTCCTGCCCACAGCCCTCTGCTCTCTCTAAAATAAGTAAATAAATAAATAATTTTTTTAAAAAGGAGGCACTCCTAGGTGGTTTATTGGATCAAGCGTCTGCCTTTGACTCAGATCATGATCCCAGGGTCCGGGGTTTGAGCCCCATATCTGGCCCCCTTCCCCCGCTCATGCTGTCTCTCTTTCTCACTCTCAAATAAGTACATAAAATATTAAAAAGGAAGAAGAAGCCCCTGACTCCAGTTGCGACAACCTAAGCTATTTTCCAGACATTATCAAAAGGGGTGGGCAAAAAAAAACATTTTCCCCGGCTGAGAACCCCTGTGATAATGAGAAAACAGCCAAGCTTGCCACACGTGGGTGTTGGGAGAGTTAATGCCTCCGAGGTGAAACTCTCCCTTCTTAAAGAAAAGACAAATATATTCATCTATGGAAGAAAACACTGATCCCGACCGTGTGCAACATAAAGCAGATGTCCCCATGCATGGCCAGGGTTCAGCATAGCCCTTTCTTCTCCCTGCCCCTCTGGGAAGAGTGGGGGTGCTGCCAGCACCCTGCAGAGCTGGGTCTGGAAGGCTTCCAGCCGGTGAAAGCTGCTGGGGTGGGGGGCAGGGGCAGAGGCCCAGACCTAGCTCCTGTGTGCCCATCCCCTCAGCGCCCACACCACCTTCACACGTTCCAAACTTAGAGGTGAAAGCTCACAGGTGAGACGGGGGGAGGAACAGAGCCCAGCAACACATTGGAAATAGCACGCGCTGGGGATGCAAGGGGGGATGGGCTTCTTGCCTGCCTGCCTTCGGGGGGGGGGGGTGGGGGGAGATAAGGTCAAAATCAATCCCTATTTCAGAGGTTCAATACATGCCCCCCTCAATAGGGACTTGTTTGTCCACAGGGTGTTTTAAAAACATGGGATTTTGCCCAACATGGAAAAACTGGGATACCGCTTGTAAAAATTCAGGTGTCAGGCTTCTCAAGAGAAATAGGCAGTTCTGGACGCAGTCTGCATGGTGACCACGCACTGGGGCGGAGTGGGGGCGCTCCCTGCCGAGGGGGAAGCTGTTTGGCCAACCCACTCGTTTTACACCTGCCTGCCCAGACAGAGTCTGCAGAAAACGAAATGAAGTGCCCCGCCCCCTTTGTTTCTAACACGTGTTGTATTCAGCAATGTTGGATATATTAAAAATGCATTGAACACATGTATAATTTAGGAAGCATAACAAAACCAGCATCCACAAACCTGCCACCTACATTTCAAACTAGAGCATTGCCTTGAATATACGCATTATTTCCTCTCTCTCTCTCCTCCCCTCTCAGGTACATATTATTCTGAGTTTTGTGTTTGTCATTGTCCTATCTTTTTTGTATCCAGTTGTATCACACATGAATGCATCTCCAGGGGATATGTCACTCCATCTTGCATGTGTTGGGCTTTATGACAGACAGCAGTACCCTAGTGTGTATAGTCTTGGCTGATTCTCTTTGTCACCCAACTGCTTGCTTCTAAGACGCAGCCACGGTGTTGCCTGGAGCAGTGGGTCTTTCATTCTTCACTGCTGTATAATGTTCCACCATTCTGTGAGTATCTACTGCTGCTTCTTGTGGTTCCTGTCCCTGCATTTCACTTAAGTCACTCCTTTCCAGGGATCGGCTTTAGAATGACACTTTTGCAGACGGCCTCAGCGGCCATCCATCAAAAGGACATGCTTTTTGGTTCTTTTAGTAGTAGTAGTAGTAGTAGTAGTAGTAGTAGTATTTTAATTCCAGCATTGTGTTGTATCAGTTTCAGGTGTACAATGTAGCGATTCTGCACTTCCGTCCATCACCCGGTGCTCCTGACAAGCGCCCTCCTTCATCCCCATCACCTGTTTCCCCCATTCTCCCATCCACCTCCCCGCTGGTGACCGTCAGTGTGTTCTTTACATTTAAGAGTCTGTTTCTTGGTGTGTGTGTCTCTCTCTCTTTTTTCCCTTTGTTCATTCGTTTCTTACATTCCACACGTGACTGAAATCATATGGTATTTGTCTTTCTCTGGCTTATTTCTCTTTGCATTATACCCTCTAGCTCTGTCCATGTTGTTGCAAATAGCAAGATTTCATTCTTTTTCATTGCTGATAAATATGTATATTATTACTTTAATCTTTACTTTACCTTCTTTATCTATTCATCTCTCAACAGACACTTGGGCTGCTTCCCTAATTTGACTGTTGTAAATAAAGCTGCAGTACACATAGAGCTGCATATATCCCTTTGAATTAGCATTCTTGTATTTTTTAGGTAAATACCCAACAGTGCGATTAGGGCATCATAGGGCAGTTCTATTGTCATCTTTTTGAGGAACCTCCATGCTTTTTTAAATTTTACTCATGTTCTTGCTCATGGCTGATTTTCAGGAGACTGTATGTTCCATGAGGGGAGGCTCCTGCTGGCCCGTCTCTTACTGTCCCTTCTGTGCTCATCTCTTTACACGTAACACTGAATTTGTTTTTCTCAAAATGTGGTAAATACTCATTGGCAAGGAATTATGATCACAACCCTGAGAAATGCTAGCTGGCCTGCTACGCGGGAGGGAGAAATCCAATATTCCTTATCCACAGTGCCTGGGACCAAAGTGCTTGGCAAATACAGGTTAAGGGCTGTGAGTAGAAGTGACACCTACAGATTCTAGGTCATGAACTTGAAACAAATGGCTTTGCCTGCTGCTCTCCATTTACTTGTCCCCACTTAGCGGAAGTATAGACACAGTGGTAAACTACTTTGAGCCAGCCAGAGAGGGAAGTTGCCCTAGCAATGAAGGAGTAACAAGGAAGAAAGTGAGAGACAGATACCATGGGACTGCCACACCAGCCCCAGGCTGAGAGAGAAAATGTACTGCTCTCTTCTTTAAACCAAAGCTGTTCTGAGTTCCTGCAACAGCAGTCAAAGCTCTGTGCTCATGGAGCCAGTCAGAAACACGGCTGGGAGAGACTTGTCTCCCCCAAGGAGATATAGCCAACCACTAAGGAGCACTCTGACTCTGCTCTCCTACCATTGACCCCATAAAGGGGAATCCAGGGATCCTCCCCAAGACACCACCTCCTTCCCTTTCTCCAAGCTTCCCCACTCTGATACTTTCCTTGTTGATAGTACTTTTATTTTTTTTTTAATTTTCTCTTTGGTTGATAGTACTTTAAAATGATCTCTCACCCCAGTTGATTCCCAGCTGATTCCAAACACTTGTGATCAGACTGCATCTTGGAATATCAGAGGAGCTGAGAGAAAGACGATGAGGGGAAGACGGCAGCAGGAAGAAGCTAGGACAATCCGGCTCCATAGCCAGAATGCCCAGATGTTACCCAGAGATCTGTTTTGAATCTGCCCCAGACACAGAATAGAGTCAAGACCCAGGAGAAGCTTGCATTTCCCAAATTGTGACGGCCTGAAAATGTTTAAGGCAGGCATCACGAGGTGCCCTCCTTGACCAAAACGAAATCTTAATAAACCACCTGTAGCTATAATAAGGCAACTTCCTGGAGAACCCGCCAAAACACCATTTGTGAAACGCACACCGAAGAAACTAAAGGAAGTGACTTTTTGTATGAAGTCGTTATTTATAAACCAGGAAAATGTTGAGGAACATCTGCCAAAAACAATAGCTTTAGAAGAGCAGGTCGGCGGCTGACCCATCTGTCAATAATTAACTAGCTGGAGTTGTTGTCTGTTCAGGTCACTCCAGGGTTGACATAATGAAGTCAGGCCATTTTAGGAATAAGAAAAGGCTTATTTCTCAGTCTCTTATAATATGGGGTTTGCCTACGGCTCATTTAGTAACAGTATCAACCCATGGAGAAACAAGACACAATGATAATGATAAGTGGCGGCCATGTTTTGAGGGCTTCCTATGCCCCAGGTAATAAGCCACACCATTCCTGTTTCCACCATTCCTGTTTCATCACAAGACTATGGCTCAAGACAAAACCGTGACAGAGATTCTATCCCATGTCCGTCTGGGAGAACCAAGGTTTGCAAAAGCTAAACAATTTCTGAAGCCCGCAGGGCATAAATTCAGGATTCAAAACCAGGTCTATCTCTCTTCTTAACAGGACAATGTTCCTCAAACTTCATCCATTTGTACATCTCATACACAGTTTTTGCCATATCTGCGACAACAGTTATAAAGATCTGGAAGACTTTTCTTCCAGTCAGTCTTCCTTTTATTTTTACTTCGCTAAATTTATTTTAATGGAAATGTTATATGAAAACCATAAAGGCAAAACACCAAGAATCATCTGCCTTAAATAGATAACCACCTTGAATATATCACAATATAAACATAAAGAATATGCTATTAAATTCTACCTAGACTTAGCTGCTGAAATGTTTGAGCCTGAGAGTTGGTCTTCTTTGTTAAATGGAGAAGATTCACAAGGAAGAAAGTGATGTTAAACAATTACATGAGCACCAAGTAAGACTTTGTCCCCAACACAAGCAGAAGGACCCAAAGAGAATTCAATGGACAAACCTTTCTCACTGTGTAGGAATGTGTCAGTGTTGTTTAATGGTGAAAGAATGTACTCCCAAGCCATATTGAATATCGTATTTTCTGTTTAAAGAAATATCAGAGGCACCAGGGGGACTCATTTATTTAAGACTCCAACTCTTGATTTTGGCTCAGGTCATCATCTCAGGGTTGTGAGATTGAGCCCCACATAGGACTCTGCACTGGGTGTGGAGCCTGATTACGATTCCCTCTCTCCCTTTCCTCTGCCCCTCCCCTGTCTTTAAAATAAATAAATAAGAAAGAAATACCATCTTGTTCTCTGCTCTCATCCAAGATAAATATGTTGGAAACACAGACTCACACTCCTGGACATTTTTAAGATTCTACACCCATTACCTAAAATCACTGTCAACCTTGCTCATCTTGAAGACCATCGCTAATTCCTGCTTATGGACTAAACATCTGAGAAAAGCAGTAGAAGTCAAAATTAATCTACTCTTCTTCAAGATGGAGTTATCCACTAATTCACTGATTCACTTATTCAGTGAGTACTCATTGAGAGCTCTATTTGCTGAGAATAAATCAATAGGCAATACAGACATTGTCCTGCCCTCACAGTGCTTATGAAACATGAAAATGGTGTCATAGTCACTAAACTAGATGGTAAACATGTATCTAACAACAATGGGAAAATCCTGTGCCAAGCCTTCCTGTTCCTTAAGTAGAACATGAGACTGAGAAATTTGATGGGCAGAGAGAGGTGTAGAAGGAGGGATCATAACCCAGGGTAGTGACAACAGTCACTGACAACAGTCAGGGTAACCATCCTTGGTTTATTGGTTGGAGAAGAGCCAGTCTTCTAGATGTCTAAGACCTGAGTTTCACCACTCAGTTTACTCACTGTGTTTATCCCTCAAGTGGGAGAGTCACAGAACCTTCTCTCATCTCTAGGAAAACAGCCGTGATCAACCACTTGGTGTCTGGAATCCAAAAGTCCTAGCCTCAAGACTTGGCTCTATGAGTGCCTATCTATACAACCTTAGCAGGTGACTTTCCTCTCTAAGTCCCTTTATAGAATAGTCTCCTAATAATAATTGTCTGGTAGAGCAAAGCTGTAAGGATTGAACAAAGCAATTCTCTGAGATACAGCTGCCTGATGGCCAAAGACAAGGACCCTACCAAGAGTTTACTGAAGCCTGAAATGCCAGCCACATAGAAATGAATGTGCCAAGACCCTGAGTTCCTGCAGGCATAAAATGTGAAACAAAAAAACCTCACTGGGATTCATACCTCAGGGGCTCCGAGATGCCTTGCTCCTGGAGAAGAATCGTGGACTGCCCTGAGCATGCGCCAGGGAGTCTTGTCGTGTAGGGATGTGCCACCACGACCATCTTCCCGTGTTGAGACAGGTCCCACTTGTCCTTCGCTACACGAGTGGTTCTCAGATAGGGACCATTTTGGCCCCAGGGACCATGGCTAGAGATATTTCTGTTTGTCACAACTGGATGGGAAGTACTACCAGCATGGAGTGGGTAGAGGACAAGGACGCCACCCAACAACCTACAAGATGCAGGAAGGCCTCCCCCACGGAGAATTATCACGGTCAAAACATCAGTAGTGCGCATGCTCTGGAATCAGGTGCACTTCACCAAGCCAGTGCCTGGTGGTGAGCAAACCCTTGTGCTTCTAAGTCAGGACACCTGTGACCTGATGGAACCAGCTGATGCAAATGGGCATAACAAGAACATTGCCAAGGGAAAGAGGAATCCGGTGTGGGAAAGCTTGCTGACAGTGGGGGAGGGAGTGGTCACTGCACCAGTCTGAAGAGCAGAAGATAAGGTCCAGCCAGTAGCCTGGGGGCAGTGTGCTGCTCCTTTCAGTGGAGACTCACACAGGGACCTAAACTAGCAAGGGTTACATTTAACCAGAGATGTTCATGAGTAACCCTGAAGTGTGATTCAGTAGAATGTTTAAGGACCTTGGAGGGGAAGTCGGTGCTGTCGGCCAAACATGGTTTGTGCCCAACTCTGTGACCTGTGAGGGTGAATCAACTCAATACAAGGACATAAGTACCAACAGAAGTGAGGACCAAGGTGGAGAGGCCGCTCGGAGTTTAGATTAGCTCTCCACAGGTGAATGGAGAGAGCTTGGAGGGCAGCAGGCACAGCAGCGCAGAATCTGGGCTGGAGAAGAAGTCCTGCCTCCACCACTTCTTCTCACTAAGTGTCCAGCTCTATTAAAAGAGATGCTGAGCACGACCCCTTGTGTTGCCGACCGCAGGCGGGGTGAGGTAAGACATGCACAGTACAGGGTAAGGACGCCACTAATGGCAGCCATAATAGTAGCTTGTTAGGCAAAGCCCCAGCTAGGTTTGAAAGAGGCCCTGCCATGAAACCCCAGTAGAACAGACTGTCAGCTTACAGCATTCCTTCTGGTCTGACAGATAAGGGGGCTTCCATGGGGTCTTACGCTCTGTACTTGAGCACTCTAATTGGGGGAAAGAAGTCCAAATCAGGAGAAATCACAGATATGCAAACTTTCTATTTTCTGTATAATTCACAAGCCAGAATTTCCACTGAAACTTTGGAGCTTATCCTACCTTTTTTTAGCATAAGAAATGTTCTTGAAACAGAAGAAATTGTAGACAGCTCTCATTGCCTTCTGGGTAATCATGTCTTTAAAGTAAACTCCTGAGGCTTATTATGAAACAAATTGCATCTTACTCGTGTCCTCGGAGAGACATTTTAGACGGATGGGTGTTGGTGTGGAAGCTTCCAGAAGCTGATCTCGTTTCAAAGGAAAAGAATGTGCTTTCACTTTTTCATGGTGTACAGTGAATTTTTATGCCCATTCCTGAGTCTTTCACTGGAACACATCATGGCTATCTGCTGCCACAACAGTGAAGGAATTTTCCACTCTAATAACTGTGATGTTGTCTCATCTTTATGAGGTGCAGAAGGAATGAGTGTTTGCCTGGAATTAGCAACTTTTGACCCATCTTCTCCTGGGAGTTCAAGATTAAATGATAGCATTTAGCCAACATTTACTGAATCCCTCCTATGTGTGTGTTGCACTGTGCTAACCTAGAGCTGCAGGGTGTAGAAGTCATAGTTACACAGTCACAGTCACTGGAGTGACTTCTAGAGAAGGTGGCAGGGACCAGGATTGGGAACAATGCTCCAATCAGTCAGGGTCTTGGAAGAAGTGGGTTGTGCATTCCAACTGTGCAGGGTAAGGAACATTTGATAAAGGAATTGTCTACCCAGATAGAGACAGTGTCTAGGGAAAGATACAGAGCTGTACATCTAGATTAGTGACAACCATTCACACCCCCCAAGCCTGAAAGGACAAGAAGAGAAAGTGCCACTAGAACCCAGAGAGGCAACCACATGAAGTGGGACACCAAAAGGACCTGTGGCCTTTTTTGGAGTGACAACCAGCCCATAGCCATGCAGCAGGGAGGGAGGCGAGGGGGAAATACCCCAAACCCTTCCCTCCCCACCCGCTTGTCTTCTTTGGTACCCTTAATGCCCAAGCCCAACAGGAAACTAGTAGGCAAAGAGCCCATCGTCACAGACTGCACAGTCAGCCTCCTAGACCACAGAGCGGATTGTCCAGGACATGGGCCTAGAAAGACAGATGAAACCCTTGGTTGAACATCTGTGATGTCTGACTTTGTCCAAGGAGAATGCATTCAAGTGAAGTAGGTGAAGGACATGTGGGAGAAAGAGGAAGAAGAGGAAGAAAGGGCAATAGTAGGTGAAGTAGGACAAGTAAACAGGTCATTAAATTCAGAGGAAGTGTGTCCCTGCAGCCAGCACCAGTTGCCAGTTGCTATAGGAACACCAGGAGGCGTCCCTCCCTCAGGCACCGAGGTCAGTAGGACCAACTGAGGAAGGAACATCTGAATTCACACCTGAAGAGCTGGTGAGAATTCACCAGCCTCAAGGGTAGAGAATGGCACTGACAAAGGCCCCCAGGTGAACCAAAGTTCTTGGAGGTCAAAGGTAAATGTGGGGAGAAGCAAGAAGTAAGACTAGTAAGTCAACAGAGCACCTAGAAAGACCATCGGAGATGACAAAGAGCTTCACCCTAAAGCAAAAGGGGAAACATGGTCGAGAGTGACAAGAGTAAATTGGCACTTTGATGTTTCCTCCAGCTTTACTCCCAGGAAGTACATTTGATGCTGTCAACCTTTCAGCAAACACATACCTGTTTGTCCCAGTACTTGACAAAAAGAAAGCGTGTGTGGGAAATTGGTTTGTCTTTTCAATCCATGGCAAAGATCCAAAGGGCCCAAAGAACAACACAAGTGGTTCTTTGGTGAGGTGAATGTTTCCATGAGAAAAGAAACTGGCTCTCTACTCACCACTGCACACCTGAATAGAGACACCAACTTTTTAAAAGGCAATCTGACACACCTTTGGCATTTAAGAAATGGAAGTCTTAAGCCTTGGCATCATGAGCTGGGCCCAGATTAATGACCTTTCAGACTATAGGCTCAAGGAATTAGAAATAGGTCAGGCTTGCAAAGAATTTTAAGAAGTCATTGAACCACAGCAAATCAGACTTCTCATTGGTTCCACCCACCCTTACGCAAGTGGCCCTCCCCCTATCCTGGGAGCCTTCATTTCCCTGCTCCCTCCATGTGGAAGTTGGGAGAACAAATACAGATTTCCCGCAAGGACACTACCTTTGGTGCAAAACAAAGGACATACATAAATAGAAGCATGTTAATTCCTCATTGGATTCCTCATTTCCAGGCCACCCGTTCATGGAGGAGGGCCAATTTTCAAAACTCATGTGAATGTCCTTTGCATATTTGCTTTTTTTAATGAGATACGTTTCACAATAAATGAATCATGCAATATAGTGATCTGACAGATTAAATTCCCAGGTCATGGTTTGTTTTTATCTTTATCTTGGTAAAAAATTCATTCTGCAATTATGAGTTCAGAAATAGAAACTTTCTTATCACGCCCTGGCACTAATAACCACCGGCAGGATCCCCAAAGTCCTAAGACAAACAAGTGTGTGATCCACAGGTTTAGTCCATATGTCTTTTAAAGGACAGAAGGGTCCTACTGATTTTACCTTTTGCTGGATTTCCAGATCTTGTACGATATCAACATCAGCATTTACCTGATGCTGTTTCTTAATAAACATGACAGATATTCTCAAACTATATCTCACCTCCTTGCCCTCACTATGCTTAATGTTTACCAACATTTAGGTTCACATTTCTGCAAAGGACATCTCTGGGGGAGCTATGGCTGTGCTATAAGGGTTCAACCCAAGATAGCTACCCCTTCTTGGGTCAGTGGTTCCTCCCCTACTCCTCCATCTTGTTCTGGTGATGGACGTTGGTCACAGCACCCCATTGCCCTGCCTGAACATGTGAGTGAACACAGTCTAGACAGTAATCCCATCATATCCCCTGGCCATAGTGGTTGGTCCAAGGATGGCATAAGTCCAAAGTCTAAGGCCAGTCGCAGAAGTAGAGATAAGACCCTAATAGTGAGACTTCAGACTGAGTCAAAGCCCTTGATCCATGCACATCTGAAACCAGCTGGTTTGATTAAGTAAGACAATAAATGTCCCTCTTTCTCTTAAGATAGTTTGATTTTTCTATAACCTGTAAGTGAGTGAGTCCTGAGGAATAGATCATGTTTGTCATGCTATATATTAAATTTCTTTACCCACAAAATGCGAACAGATTCCTGGTATAGCTGTAGAGATGAATGTCCCCTCATCCTCCAAGCCCTTTTTAAAACTTCACAACCACAGATATGTGGGGCTTTGCTTTGGGGGCTGGAAGGAGAGGAAGGAGAGAAAGCTAGAGGAAAGACAAGGACATCAGTGCCTCCCAATCCTAGGGACTAGATTTGACCATCTCTGGCAAGAGGGATGAAGCCCAGAAGCTCCAGGACTTAGTCCCAAGAGAAAATGGGCAAAACCCTGGGCTGTTCACTTCTGCCTGCTTCATGTCCAAGAGGCATAAAGACAGAGGCACAGAGGCAGTGATATTTCCCCTCTCTGCACAGAACCCGGGACTGACTCCATGGGCATGTGACCTATGCAGTCACAAGGCAGGAGGCCCCTCTTGATCCAGGCCCTGCTACCACAGTCCTGATATTTTAATCACATTTGAAGAAAAAAAAAAAAAAACCCGCATTCTAATTCTGTGCTGGGCCCCACCAGTTATGCAGCTGGTCCAGAGAGATCCCAGCCCTTGTGGACATCCCAAAGGTAACAAGGGAGGGGCTGGAAGGCAAAGTTGATGCCCCCATCAGAGTGGCAGCCCTCCTTCAACTGGAGATGTCACGAGGAGACACTAATGAGTCAGAGGGAGAGAGCAGACCACGGCAGACAGCGGCTGATGGAACTGGTTGTGGCCTCCAGAAAGGCACTTTGTGGGGTGGGGTGGGGGTCCTAGAAAGCACAGGGGAGAGACTCCCTCAGGTTGGGTGGGAAGGAGACAGCACAGTATCTGGCACAAAACAAATCATCACCAAGACATCATCATCATCATCATCATTATTACTATTATTACTATTAGGCATAATTTGGGAATAAACAGTTCTAGTTCTGTGAATAACTAGGTAATAAAAGAGTTGGGGATAAGATATCTTTTACTGTGTACTAAGCAGTGTTCTAAACCAGCAATTCTCAAATTTCAGGTCTCAAGAAGTCTTTACAATTTTACCAATCATTTCGCTTCCTGAAAAGCTTCTGTTCGTATGGCTTATAGTGACCAATATTTACTACAAGAGGAGCTAAAACCAGGAAAGACTATGGACTCCAGGAATCAAACTGAGGGGTTTAGAGGGAAGGGGGTGGGGGGCATGGCCGAGCCCAGTGATGGGTATTACAGAGGGCACGGATTGCATGGAGCACTGGGGCTTGTACGCAAACAATGAATCGTGGAACACTACATCAAAAACTAATGATGCGGGGCACCTGGGTGGCTCAGTGGGTTAAAGCCACTGCCTTCGGCTCAGGTCATGATCCCAGAATCCTGGGATCGAGCCCACCATTGGGCTTTTCTGCTCAGCAGGGAGCCTGCTTCCTCCTCTCTCTCTCTGCCTCTCTCTCTGCTTGCCTTTCTGCCTACTAGTGATCGCTCTGTCAAATAAATAAATAAATAAAATCTTAAAAAAAAAAAAAAACCTAAACTAAATTAATGATGCACTGCAAGGCGACTAAAATAACATAATAAAAAATAATTTAAAAAAAAAAGAAAGCTTACAAATACCTATTTTCGGTTCATGTTAAATTCCCAATAAATAAAGATAAATCATAGAAATAAATAATAGTAAACTTATACCATGTTCACATAAACACCCTCTGCTTATAAAAATGCAACTCTAGTTCCAAAAACATTTTTGTAGTGAGATGCACACCTTTGAAGTGTGGATGCCGACGATAGCTAGGCTCTCCTATCTTCTCCTGCGCTCAGTGCTATGTAGTTCTGGTTGAAGCAAGCACAGTAGGAAAATCACACAAGTATGTGGTTGGACAAGAGATAAGTACGGAAGCTCTTCTCTTATATTACACCAAAACTCCACCGGTAATAAAGTTGAGTAGCAATGTGAAATCTGAAAGCAAATCAGTTTAACATTAAACAAATCCATTTGGTTGATCCTGTAATTTGAGTTGATCTTACACATGCCTGATCTTGTGATATCATAGATCGGGTGCCTGGAAACCACAGACTTACCAACGTATAAAGTGATTCCAGATATTGGTGCATTTCACACCCCACCATCCTCATCAGAGAAGTACTGAAGTATGAGAAGGCTGTCCCGCTCAGAGTGGTGGCGTCACATTTTCCAACATTCTAATTTTTGCTCAAAAATAAGGATCTTATCATTGGGAATAAATACCATTAGCTGTGGTCCTTGCATTGGCGGCATATTTTGTTCATTTCCAGAACAAAACAAAACAAAAAATACATCTACCAGATCCTGAGATCTGAACAGCCATCTGTCGTCATTCATTCTTCAAGTAAAAGTGGTGCTTCATGAAAACATTGGTGACTTCATCATCTAACTCCATCAAACACGTGTTTTTCCTTAAAGGCACTATCCTAATTCATTGTACAGCAGAAGTGCTTTATATATACCTCCCGTTTCATCAGACGGAATATTAAAAATGTCAAGATTTAATAAAATTAAGACCCGTTCCCCCCTTCAAGGGTGCTCTTAAACTGACATCTGTTTTGCTCCCTGCAAGATGACCATGACCGCTGGTCCGGCTGCATGATTCATGCTGAGGCTCTGTAATATCCACTGCGTTCTTGTACCATCAGAACAGACGTCCACTCAGTGAGAAAGGCAGAGAGCCGCTCAGTATTGTTTTGAAAATACTTTTGCCTTGGCCGATCCTAGGTCCCTAGGATCAAACCACACTTCGAGAACGGCTCTTCCAAACTACCCCACACACTCAATCCTCACAAGATTGGGTTTTTCAAAAAAGATTTTTATTTTAGGGACAGAGAGAGCATGAGCAGGGAGAGGGCAGTGGGGGAGGGAGAGGGACAAGCAGACTCCCACTGAGCACAGAACCCTGTGCCAACTGGATCGCAGGACCCTGAGCTCTGGACCTGAGCTGAAACCAAAAGCCAGATGCTTAACAGACTGCCCCACCCACGTGTCCCTTTCCTCAGTTTATAAATAAGAGAAGGGGCCAAGTGAGATCATTTCCAATCATCAGCCACTAAGAGGAAGGGGCAAAATTGGGCTAAAGCATGGGCTCCTCATCCTTCGTGTGAAAGGAGGGGGTGCATTTACCTGCATGTGATTTTCAGCTTTTTAAGGCATATGCTACTGTGATAAGGGAAAAGGGGAAAAGAGCCTCAAGTGAGACAGACGGAAGAATAAAAAGATCAAACGGAGGAAATTAACTCTGATGAAAGATTACCATTTATCTACGAGAGTAAGAGATCTTCCCCCACACCGCCAGAACACAGCACCTGTAAAATGGCACTGATGTAAAATGCAATTTAGGTTTTCTAAAAATCAGGTAATATAATAATGACAAGTGTAAACCGAAAGCCTGGGATGATACCCTTGGGTCAACATCAGAGTTCAAGGAGACGATGCTCAGGGCTGAGCCAGGTTCTCAGTGAGCTGTACATGCCTTTTCCTTTAAGAGCAATTTACCAGGACTTATCCAAGCCTGTAAGAGCAATCCCTTAAGACCATCCAATTTCCTTTCTTTCTAATTCCGTACTTAGCAGAGCAACCTTCTGATAATTAATTTGGTTTCTCAGGTAAGTCAATACCAGGAAAGAGACTGGTTGAGTTATTGTGCCGGCTGTATCGTGGGCTCTAAATGAAAAAATTGGTTTGTGGATTTATCAATCCACTTCCCGAGTTCAGTTTGCAAAATCCCGCTTTTCCTAGGGTGCGCTGACATTAGACTTGTAGACCTGCAATGCTACGTGACCACAGTGAGGAGGGGTGTTTTAAGACTTTTATAAACCTGGGCACTCTAATCCCAGGGGGTCACCACCCCATGTTAGAGCAACTACACTAAACCGCACACGTTCCCAGGTCAGCCATATTGCACAAGCCCAGTTGTGAATGGAATTTCCTAGAACTGTGACCGTCAGTGGCCCTACTTCTCTCCATATTAAATATCATTTATTTTGTTAAAAATAGGTGGAAAGAATTTTTGTAAGGTTGCTTATTTAGCTATACGTCACGTATTTGATTTGTTTGGGGCTGTAAGCTCCCAGCCATCATTAAGTATGTTGGCAAACGCTAACTGCTCCCTGGGTCCAGTCTCCATTTCTTCATTCCCTAACTTCCGACTTGAAGATGATGCAGAATCATTTAGCTGATGGCTTTTCTATCCCCCTAAAGGTGGCCATGGTTTTAAGCCTGGTGAGTTGGCCATGAGTACTCAGGATATGTGTGACTTCCAGATCACGTTCCTTAGAACAGAAATGGGTTCTTTTCTTTTGATGTGACTTGAAACTGCTTAGTCAAGGTCAAGAAAGACAAGGCTTCAAAGGCCGCTGGAGCAAGGAGATGGAAGGAACCTGGGCCCCTGGATGAGATCACGGAGGACAAGGCTTCAAAGGCCGCTGGAGCAAGGAGATGGAAGGAACCTGGGCCCCTGGATGGCATCACGGAGCAGAGTCGCCCCTCCCTGGACCACCCACCTACCTTCACATCATCACATGGGAGAGAAATAAACTCCTATGTTGTTGTGTTATTTGGGGGCTCTCACTAGCACATAGGATTGTCTTAGACCCCGATGAATAGCAGGGACTACAGTGAAGTGAGAACATCACATTACACATTTTTAAAAAACTAACGAAGATTTTTATGATTGTTAAACAAAGCCAGCATCCTTTCTACTCTCCACTAGCCCTATACTGCCTGGCCCCTTGCTCCTCTGACTTAATTTCCTATTACCACCCAAACATACCCTCTCAGACACACTGGGCTCCCTGTTTCTCATCACATTAAGCACCCTCTTGCCTCGGGGCCTTTGCACGTGCTGTCCCTTTTGCATGAATACCCTTCCCCCCGTGAAGCTTTATGACAAGTTCCCTCACCTACCTCAGGCCTTTGTTCAAATGTCACCTTCTTTGTGAAGACTTCCCTGACCACCTGATTTTAAAGGACACTTACCCATGGGGTGCCTGGGTGGCTCAGTGGGTCAAGCCTCTGCCTTCAGCTCTGGTCATGATCTCAGGGTCCTGGGATTGAGCACCGCATTGGGCTCTCTGCTCAGCAGGGAGCCTGTTCGCCCCCACCCCCACCTGCTTCTCTGCCTACTTGTGATCTCTCTGTCAAATAAATAAATAAAATCTTTAAAAAAATAAATAAAAGTACACTTACCCTTCCTCTCTCCCAGTCACTACTTGCCCAGTTGTTCCTCCCCTGCCTTGTTTTTCCTGTGGGACTTATGAGCATAAACGACAATACATCTTATTTCTTTTATTGATTATCTTTCTACTTTGATCACAAGGAAAGGTATTTTTGTGTTTTGTTCATTGTAATAACCCCAACACAGAGAACCAAAGGGAACCTAATATGTTCTTAGGAAATATTTGTTGAATTGGTAAGCCAATCATTTTCAAATTAATTTTTTCTTTATATGTTTAACGTATGTTTTTCTTTTAGGTTTTATTTGAGAGCTGTCTAGACTGCAAGCACTGTGTATAGAGGGCCTGCGACATGCTGGAACCCAGAATGCGGGAGTGACAGGGAGGTCCCCAGCTCCCGGCTCCCCCCTTGCAGACACAGAACCCTTGGCACCCCTAACCCAAAGCAGCAGACACTATGTCCCTCTCACATCCCCTGAAGCCCAGTCACACTCTCTTTGTGTGCCCTGCCCTCATCCCTCCTTGCCTCCACCCCCAGTTCCTGCTGTGAGCTCTCGGGGCCCTTTGGACACATGGAAGAGAACGAGCTCCTAGGAGTTTCTGCCCCTTCCAAGCGGCTCTCAGCCAGTGAACAACGGGCGAGGGGTGCAAAGACCCGATCCTTTTGCCACCAGTCAGGAAGAGCTCTGAGGTGTGATTGATGCTCTAGATCTTCCTTCTGGGTCAGGCTGAGGCTGGGATTTGCCTGTCGCAGGGCACACCTTGCTTGGCTTCTTTCTCTCCCCTCTCCTGCTCCCCTGCATCACCTCACACCATTCTTCTGGGAACACATTCTCTATAAATCCCTTGTACGTGAATCCTTGACTCAGGTCCTGCCTCCGAGAAATCTGACCTAAGACACCCTGAACAGCCTCCCCCACGCTCGGCTGCCTGACTTCCTAATTGATAAAGAGCCAAGGTGGTTCCAGTGGCTGGTGACTGCCACCCACCAACCATGACCGAGGCAGCCACGCACAATATTCCGCCATGCTCCTCACGGCGGTAACAGCCTGCGCACACAGCCATCACCCCAGATCCCTGGGAAGAGGAAGACATTGTGGGATGAAGCCAGTAAAGAAGGTAAGCACGTGATGCTCAGAAGCACTAAGGTTGGGAAAATAAGGCCAAAATACTGAGAAATGGGTTCAAGCTCAACTCACCTACAGCTTTGTTATGTGACCCTAGCCGGGCCTCCATGTGACCAATTCAAGCTATGCAACCCTCCAGGGTCAAGTCTGGGTTGAGCTCTCGGCTCTTCCAAAGGAAACATGTACCACCGTGGAGCTCTTCTTTCCAGCCTGCTTGTTGGAATTAGAGCTTTGCAGCATTTTAGTTATGGTAACTCTGGGGAGGAGTGAATATGTCAGTGTAATTAACTCATCTGATGAGAGAGGTCTTGTTTATTTCCCCTACAAAATAACAGGTGGTGGCTAAGCCCTGATACATTACGGTGATATGAAATGCATTTAGCATAAATCATATTAAATAAATAGGGAGACAAAATGATTTCAAGGTACATTTTTTATTGTTTTAAATTAAGTTTTGAAAGTGAACATCTGCATACCCAAAAGCCACAGAGCTGCTACCCACCCCCCCCACAATGTGCTCTTCTGAGAAAGAGTTAACGACACTCTCAAGTTCAACCCACTAAGACTAATAGAAACTTGAGCATTGTTCTCAAATTAGTATCCAAACAATCACTAGCTTCCTAGGACCCTCTCTGTGCATGGGAAATAGCAGTCTAATCAATTTGGGTAATCAGTTAAAACCACCTTATGCAATTCATTTTATAAAATCCACAATGACATTCATTTAATAAACATGTAAAAGCAACACCATGTGCTGGGCATTAAGTAAATAAAGACAAATAAGACAGAGTCTTTGCCACTGAGAGTTCCCAGTCTAAAGAAGTAAGGTAAAGGGTGCCTGGGGGGCTCAGTGGGTTAAAGCCTCTGCCTTCAGCTCCAGTCATGATCCCAGGGTCCTGGGATTGAGCCCTGCATTGGGCTCTCTGCTCAGCAGGGAGCCTGCTTCCCCCTCTCTCTCTGCCTACCTGTGATCTCTGTCTGTCAAATAAATAAATAAAATCTTAAAAAAAAAAAAAAAAGAAGTAAGGTTGACAATGAGGCGTTTTCAGGGATTAAAATGGCAAGGGGTGGGTGCCTGGGTGGCTCAGTGGGTTAAGCCGCTGCCTTCGGCTCAGGTCATGATCTCAGGGTCCTGGGATCGAGTCCCATATCGGGCTCTCTGCTCAGCGGGGAGCCTGCTTCCTCCTCTCTCTCTCTGCCTGCCTCTCTGCCTACTTGTGATCTCTCTCTATCAAATAAATAAATAAAATCTTTAAAAAAAAATGGCAAGGGGTATTCTTCTCTAGAAAAACTTAAGAAATTTTAAGAATTGATTTCTTTTTTAGGGTCAAGGGACTCCAAATATGAGAAAGTAGAAGAAACCTTGTCAGTGAACCGGAATGTTGCAGAACTCCTGATGTGTCGGATTTGCTTTGAGGATGTTAGGTGAGAGGGAGGAAACCAAGCAGAAGCGGGGTGTGGGGGGAGCTCAGGGAAGAGGAGGAATAAGATGAGGAAGGGAAAAGAAAGTGTTGGGAGAGTCGAGGGCTGGCCCTGACCTCAAAGATACTAACCCCTCATGCCCTGGAACCTGTTCCTGGTACCTGACGTAGAAAAAATGCATAGAATGCAGATTGTGTCAAATCTTGAGATGGGGAAATGATCTGGGATTATCCCCTGGACCCTACTGCCATCCAAGTGTCCTTATAAGAAAAAGGCGGAGAGCGATCTCACACCCAGAAGAGAAGACAGTGTGACCACAGAGACTGTGGAGGATGTAGCCCCGACTTGCTGTTATTCCTCAAGAATAAATTCTAGAAGGAGAAATTATAAAACAATAATAATAACATAAAAGTCCTGCTCTAGACACATTATGATGGAATTTCAGGACAAAAGACAAAAATACAGTAAGTTGAAAAAATATACCAGAGAGCTAAAATAGCTTACCTACATGATTAAAAGTCTGATTCTCATTGGATTTCATTATTAACACTGTAGACTGGAAGACAGGATCTGGTGTCCAAGATCTGGGTTCAAATTCTGCTAACACTAGCACCTACCTGGGAGGCCAGCGTAGCACACGACCAAGAGCTTAAGAGTCTGATCCCACTGGGAGCCAGTATTCAGTCTCCTCAGAGGCCAACTGTTCAAAGACGGGTAGGTTAGTCAACCCAAGGAAAGTTCTTCACCGTTAGTTACGACACGCCTCAACTCTACAGAGCCCTGCGTGGACATCATCCCTGAGAGCAAGTTAAGGCAGCCTAACAGAGCATCCTTGTAAACCCTAAGTTACAAAACAGAGAGCCTGGATCTGATCTGGTGCAAAGACCTATTCCGTTGCTCAGGAGGTAAAAAGAAATTAAAACTCAGGATATCCACAATCACCCAGATTTCCCAGTTCACTTAAGGAAATATGTCAATGCTGAGACCACGTGCCAGCGAGGCAGCAGGCAAATTACTCTGGCTTTGGCTGCCACTGTTGACTCCGACCCGGATCCACAGGCTGGGAGGGTGCGGTTGGCCACAATCCTCTCTAGTCTCTTCTCTCTTACCCCTGCCTGCTTCACCTACCTGCACCTACTGACAGGTCTGGGAAGTATCTGAATTTGTAACCTCTGCCAGAAACAGGAGACTTCTGGTAGCCAATTCTGGGTCTGAGGGAGTAAGCTTTCTCCTCTCCACCCAGTCTGGAACCCCAGGCTCAAGAGACCAGGGTCCTCAGTCCCTGATAGGCACGCTACATACTCACAATGTAGCACATTATCATTTCATTTCTAAGGAGTGACTGCTGGAATTACATTTTCCAAGTAAAACAATAACACAATTCCCAGTTGATCAGCAAATAAATAAGAGAAAACAGCTTTGTAATTATTTCAACAGTGGTCTGATTAAAAAAAAAAAAAAAAAAGAAAAACCAAAAAACCATCAAACCCCATGTCATGAGAGACAAAGCAGGAAGCAGCCCTGAGCAAACATTTTACCTGACTGGAGCCCGGCACAGGCTACCCCCCAAGATGACTCCTGTAATGAAAAGCTGTCGTTCGCAAATGACTTGTCACGTGAAAACTGCTGAAGATGTTGAGAGGTGCGTGGCGCATGTGAAAATGAAATTAATCAATATGAAGATGAAGATCAGCGGTCTATCACAGCCGAGCCGTTTGATAATAATGAAACGGGGGCGGGGGAAAACACACAGGGCTCCAGAAACTCACGAAAGTGCAGGAAATGTCAGTGGTAATCACGAATTAGTAACTATGGCTAGAAATGGGAGGAACAAGAATAAGCAGGCCAAGGAAAAAATATTGTCAGGAAGTAACCACATCAATTCCTACGTCCCTAGTCCAAGCCACCAACATATTTTCCCTGAAGTATGACAGTGAATGACCCACTTCCTTGTCCCCTGCACTATGTTACCTTAGCCAGAATGGTCCGGTGATAACACAACTCACATCGAGCCACCTACTCCTCTATCACACGCTCCCGCGGGCACCCAAGTCACTTGTTCGTAAAAGGCCCTATCCCCCCACGTGACCTATGAAACTTGAATGACTGGGTCCCACGTCACCTGTGTCCCCTTCACTTCCTCCATGCCCATTAACCAGACACACCATTTCTGAAACAGCAGCCATGGCTTCCTCTCCGAGGACTGGCACGTAGTCTTCTGTCCTTCTGCAATTTGCTTCTTTGGGGCACCTCAGAGCTTGCTTCTCATTCCCTTCCAGTCTTCCTGTAAAGGCCACCTCCCCACGCAGCTCTCCCTAGCCAGTCTCTCTGAAAGAGCCATCCTCTTCCCATGCACACTTCCCATTTCCTTCCTTCCTTCACTTTCCTCTTAGCATGCGACTCTCTCCAAGACAAATATTTGAGACAAGCATCTAATATGTTGTCTGTCTCCCTGGTTAGACTCCAAGATCCAGGAGATCGGAAAGTTTTGCTTATGTTGTTCTCTGTTGTATCCCAACTACCAGAAGAGTGTCTGGGTTGTAATAGGTGCTCAATAAATATTTGCTGCATTCATGATAATTCAGAGATAAGCAGGAAAAGAATGATGACAACATGCAAAAGGATTTTTTAACTCTTCCATCCCCCAAATGGCCCCCTCTGCCTCCAAAAGGATTCGTAAATGTGGTGACCAGTACACCAATTTTCTCCCAACAGAACAGATAAAGTGGAAGTTTTAGAGACACAAGCATGAAGATCTGTGTCTGGAACGATGACCCTTGCCCCTTTTTCCCCTGGGGTAGTTCAATGGTGAGTCCCAGCCTAAAACCACCAGTCTCCCTCTCTCCTCCTCCTTCATTAAGAATGCAAATGATTTGATTCGTAATTCCATTTGACAAACACTTGTTTGCTGAACTGAATTTGTAAGGACGTTTAGGCTTCGATATGACAGAAAGGGAAAATTGTTGTTAGTCTTGGAAGGAGTTTTTATTCCACTCATCTGTGAAGATTAACAATGACTATTAGGCATTAGTCCGATCACATTGTATTTGCGTAATCTCCTGTAAAAACCATTGATAGTCATCTGGCAATAGGGGATGCTTTTCTGCAAAACTATAGCAAGGACAAGAGTGAAGAAACAGAAAATGGTGCATTTGCAAAGTCCATTCTTCCAGGGTATTTTCTGCTTCTGGGCGGGTCCTCTCCGTCTATCTAGGAAACTGGGCCTCTTAGAGTGTAGATCACTACCGCAAGACAGGTATGTGGGCCAAAGAGGTGGGGCCACAGCAGCTGACTCCCCTTAGAAAACCGTACTAAGTCAGTAAGCATGGTTTTCATTTTTTCTCCCTCTTCAGTTTTGAAGAGATACCTGAAAGATTCAGGAAGAGCTTCTAAATAATAATGCTTGTGACCAAGTACTTGGCATTCGCTTCACTAGTACTCGGGAGCAGGGTTCTCAACTACAGCACTGTTGAAATTTGGGCCTGGAAAATTCTTTGATATGTGTCTTTTGGGGGGTGGGGTGGGGGTCAGGGTGTTCCTGTTCATTGTAGGATGTTTAGCATCATCCATGACCTCTACCCATTAGATGCTAGTAACACTACCTCCCACTGAATCAAAAATGTTATTAGACTTGGCCAAATGTTCCCTGGAGGGTGGAATCATCTTCAGTTGAGAACTACTGTTGGAGAATGATCTCTCTGCAAACTGAATTGTATTTTCAGCACTACAATTAAAAATAAGATATGATTAAGTCCTATCAATGGATTACTGTGGTATGTTCTATGGTCATCCCTTTTTCTCCTTATGCGTTACTGCCACCATATTTCAGGCTCTTAGGAGCTCTGTCTTAATCGGGGAGGAAATCTGATTGCAAAGAGAAATCCAACTTCGTGTGACCAAGTAAAAAAGTATTTGTCTTAAGTACGCAGAAAAATTTCTAAACCAAAACAAACCAAAGGGAGGGTTTCCAGGTTATACAGCTGGTCAATTTCCTCCTCTCCTCCTCTCCGTTCCCTTCATCCCTTCCCCCACCACCACTTGCCTTCCAGATAGCAGCAAGAGGAGAGTCCTTTAAGATGTCATACGTCATGGCTTTTGCACCTGTCCCTCCGCCACAGTGTTTTCTCCCCATATGCCCATGTGGCTTGCATCTTTCCTTTATTCAAGCTCCTCTTCAAATAGGACCTTTCAGAGAGCCCATCCTTGGTAGTCTATCTAAAAATAGAAAAATCCCCTCCCATTATTCTCTGGGTCCTTATTCTGTTATCCTTTCATCAGAGCTCTTAACTCTACAGCATAATTTCAAGCAGTGTTGTTTATTCTCTCTCTCTTACTTCTATAAAGCAAATTCCAGGAGGTGAGTCCATTTCACTCCCATATCCCCAAAGCCTAAAACCTCAGAGGCTGACCCTTCTGAATCCATATTTTTTCTCAATCACTATTTGTCAAATATTCCTTCCTTCTCTGAAGACAGACTCCTATGTTCAATACCCTTATAAGTAGGTCATCACTGATATTCCCAAATGTCAGCTTAGGGCCCCAACTTGATAAGAATCTCTAGTTTGAACTCCATACCAGTTAACTAGTGCAGTGTCTGTACCATTCTGAATTTGGAGAGAAAAATCATCTGATCTGATTATCTTGTTCAGATGCCCACTCCTTGTCCAACCAGGTGGGGTCAAAGATCAGGCGTCTAGGGAGACATCTACTAAGCCATGAATAAAGCTGATTATCTAAGAAAGGGGTGTGAACGGGTCAAAATGATGTAATGTTAGGTATTAGAGATTTCAACTTTCTCACTGTCCTTCCTCCAAGAGCTTATGGACTTTCTTGGAGATTCAGAGAATGAAGCTCCCTCACAGAGCCTAAAACTCAAGTCATGTTGGCAGGGCAGAACGGCTAAACTGATACATAAGCTCAAGGCCATGGCAAGTGGGCAATATCCACTCCCCAACCCCTGCCATCCTTGGATCATTAATAGGAGTTTTAATCTTGAGCTCAAAGAAAGTTCCCAAGACTAAAGTCAAAGGAGCCTAACTGAGAAGGAGAAAGTAAATTATTCTCAAATACTGAGAAACCAACTAGAAGCTATGTACAAACTTGAAGTCATAGTCAGGCTGAAATGTGGTTGGGTGTTTACCTGGGATGTGTTATGAGGAGAGGAGGGAATATCAATACTTGCAGAACCAAGACAAAAAGAAAGACTTAAGCGTATGGGTTGAGCATGAGGAAATTGGTAAGATAAAATCCTTCCCTATTATTTGATAAGGAAATCTTTCATAAGAGGGTGGGCAGGTCAGAGTCCCTTAGCCACACTTTAATAGGAGTTTAATTCTGCACACCAGAGAGGATGTCTGCAGAAGTCCTATATGCTTTTTCTGAGAAAGTAAGCGAAGGGATGTGATGTCTCTTGAACAAAAGGCTGATCTCAGCAGGAAGTAATGATGTATCTGGGCATAGGCCCAGGGGATTTCTCATGGTCCTAATAACCAGCTCCCATCATGGGCCAATCCATCATATACACTATTTCCATGTTAATGATATTAAAATGACACTTACAGCATGTCACTCGTTTGTTCAGAAGCCATCAATGACTCATTGAGGCCTATTGGATGAAGTACAAATGTCTTGACCCTGCACTTACAGTCTCCCATGATTTACACTATAGAGTTTATTGTTCAAGAGCCAGTGAAATGTAAGACTGAGTGATATGGGTTAAATCATGTCTCCCCTAAAAGATATGTTGAGATCCTAAACCTCAGTACCTTAGAATTTGACCTTACTTGGAAATAAGGTCTTTGTAGAATTAACCAAGTCAAGATGAGGTCATTTAGAACGGACTGTAGAAAGGACTGGTGTCCTTGTAAAAAAAGAAATTTGAGGGGCACCTGGGTGGCTCAGTGGGTTAAAGCCTCTGCCTTTTGGTCAGGTCATGACCTCAGTGTCCTGGGATCAAGCCCCGTATCAGGCTCTCTGCTCAGCAGGGAGCCTGCTTCCCCTGCTCTCTCTCACTGCCTAATTGTGATCTCTGTCTGTCAAATAAATAAATAAAATCTTAAAAAAAAAAAAAGGAAATTTGGACACAATAGAAAGGGAAAACTATGTGAAGACACACAGGGAGAAGATGGCCATGTGGTAACAGAGGCAAAGTTGGACCAATGTATATACTAAGCCAGGGAACACCAGGGATTGCCAGCCATCGTCAGAAGCGAGGAGAGCCAAGGGAAAATTCTCTCCTGGAGTCAGTAGACAGATCCTGGACTTGCTAACAGCTTCATTTCACGCTTCACAGCCTTCAGAGGGGTGATAGAATTCGTTTCAAGCCACCCAGTTTGGAAAACTTTGGTACAGCAGCCCTAGGCAATGAACTCCCTAGGGAAATGCTACAATGATGGCACACAACAGGAAGGTAACCAGTTCTCCCAGTTTATCCAGGATGGAGAGTTTTTCACAGGGACTTTCAATACCAAAACCGGTGAAATCTAAGTATACTGGAGTGAACTGGTGACCTTCTATGGCACTTCCTCCCTTCCACAGCCAGAACTCCAGGGAGGAAGCCGACGAGTTGGCAGAAAGAACCAGAAACTCCTTTTGAGACTCAAGTTAGGGAAGATGATCAAGGTACAACTTTGTGGCATCAACCAAGCACAGTGGCAAAAAAAGGGGGTGATGGGAAGACAAAGAGACACAAAAGGATAAATTTAACAAGAAGGTCCCGTGAATTAAGATCAGGAAACTCATTCCCACAAGGGCTGAATCAGGAGAGAGATCAGGGAGATGGTGAGAAACAGAAAATGCCCTTATCTGCTCTCCCCACACACCCCGCGCCCCCGGAGCAGATTCACCATATCCTTCCAAGCATTGAGTAATTTTTTAAAGTATTTAAAGATTCAAAGATTGATTGATGGATGGATTGCTTTGAGAGAGAGAGAGACAGAGAGGTTGGGAAGGAGCAGAGGGAGAAGGAGAGGGAAGCAGCCTCCCCACTGAGCATGGAGCCTGACTTAGGACTCCATCTCAGGACCCTGAGATCATGACCTGAGCAGAAGGCAGACACTTAATGACTGAGCCACCCAGGAACCCTGAAATCTTGTTTTAATATGAATTTTTTTCTTATTAGGGTTCAACATTTTCAAATGTTTATTAGCCTTTTGCATTTCTTCTTGGAGGATTGGAATAGTTGGTCTTTTGCCCACTTTTCTCCATAGACCTCGGTCTTCAATAACTGGTTTGCGTGGCTTTTGAGCCACGTATGTTGCCCATATATATCTATATTTATAATGCGCCTTTTCATAGGGTTTATGTTACTTTTTTAAGTATAGAAATTTTATTGAAATTGTTAAGGTATCCTGTGCAATTTCAATAATTTTTTTTAAGTTTAGACAGTTCTTGCCCACATGGAGAACAAATTAAAATTGCTTCTAATTTTTTAATAGAAAATGTTAATATTTTATCTGTAGACATAGAGAACCATCAGGCTAAAATAGTTATTTTTCCATTTCGTTATAAAAAGCCATGTCATCTTTACTTGTTCTATTAAATGGCTCTCCCTTGTTCTGCCCAGACCTGGCACAATGCAAACCAGGGCCTGGGCTACAACAGAGAGAACCAAAGATGGAATGTTGGAGAAAACAGGGAGAGGCGTAAGATAATGAAGTGACTTTCAAAAACCAGGTCAGAAATAAAAGGAGGAGGAATCTTCACAAAGGTGGGGTTGTGAAGATGAATTGGAAAGCTATCATCTCCTTGTTCAGGAAAGCGATAGATCCTGGAGATCATATGAAATATTGCTTATCATTCTGCACTTCTAGAACTAACTTTTAAGGAGATATTTCCTGGTAAGCCACACTTCACATTTCTGTTGGTGAAGTCTCTGGCTAGGAGAGAGTGGAGGCCTCCTGTGGACGGAGGCTGTCCTCTGTCCTGCATCTAGTCTCCCAAATATCCACATGGACCTTGAGGAGCTGGATATGGGTGTCCCTCCCACGTTCTCCTCCACCCGCATAAGGTCCTCCTTCCCAGTCTCCTTGTATAACTTCTGCTTTGATGTTAGAACTTACAGGCTCCTGGGGCGCCTGGGTGGCTCAGTGGTTAAGCCTCTGCCTTTGGCTCAGGTCATGATCTCCGGGTCCTGGGATGGAGACCCACACTGGGCTCTCTGTTCAGCGGGGACCCTGCTTCCTCCTCTTTCTCTCTGCCTGCCTCTCTGCCTACTTGTGATTTTTCTCTCTATCAAATAAATAAATAAAATTAAAAAAAAAAAAAAAAAAGAACTTACGGGCTTGTAAGAACCCCCTGCCCCATTCCAGGAGTCAGGAGTTCACCTTTTAAAAGAGGAATGATTATATAACATCTTTTACTTTTTCATTATATATGTAATTTATCTTAAGTATTATTAACTTGTATGGAACTATATCCATGAAATTGATGTGTTCTATATTCAAGATCTAGGAATAGGCCTCATGTTCTTTTAGTTCTCACTAAACTCAACTGAAAATAATGCTCACGTATACATTTTTTTCTCAGTAAGTTGTGTTTTCTTTTTTGTTTCTTTTTTAAAGATTTCATTTATTTGTTTGAGAGAGAGTGAAAGCAAGAGAGATCATAGAGGGAGCTGAGAAGCAGACTCACGGGTAAGCGGAGAGCCCAACACAGGACTCAGTCCCAAGACCCTGAGATCATGACCTGAGCCAAAGGTAGACTCTTATTGACTGAGCCACCCAGGCGCCCCTTAATAAGTTGTATTTTCTTCTTGTGTACCCTCAGCATCTGTCAAAAACTAACTAGCAACTGTTGGTAAATTGTCTATACTTTACTAATAAATTGACTTTTTTTGTAATATCACATACAGAGGAAAACAAATCACTTTCTGCTGACTTTTCTAGAAGGCAACCTTGGCATGTATTGAAATCCCCTATATTTACAGAGCACACCAGGCCAGTACTCTGAAAGGTGCTGGGAATTTGGATTAATAAGATTGGTGTGAACTTTACCATCAGGAAGCTCATTTTGGAACATGTTTTAGGAAATATCTTCCCTTTTCTGGCCTAGCAGTCCTACTTACCAGTTTTGCAGTACTTAGTTTAGGAACAGGAATGGCCCCATGGGGTCCTAGAAAATTCGATGTGGAGCAAAAAATCTCACCTCTATTGTTTTCTGGCAGGAAGGAGTAGTGTAGAATAACTCACAATTGTATGTAACAATTTTCCAAGAAAGATGCAAGACATTGCTGATACTGTCAACACTTTGTTGATTAACTTTCTTTGGAAGAGTATCTATAACAACTAATCAATAACAGGGCCAAATCTTCTCTCACTACCGACTCTGGTTGATTGAAGTTAAAAAAAAAAAAAAAAAAGCAACTTATGTTTATGCAATTTTTAACAACTACCAGAACAAATCCTGAGTCAGTGTTTGACAATCCAAATCCCTTTAAAGGCCTCATAGGGATTGTGACTTGTTTATTGATCAAATCCTTGTGTTTGGCAAATTACTTTCTCTATGAAATTGGGGGAAGATACTCCAACAGTATGAATGAGTTAGGTTTTTTTTTTTTTTCTTCTGAGTCCAATAACAAAAAAATTTATACAGAAGAATTTTATATGAATCAGCAAGCAAGACAGTGAGACTGATCTTCATAGGAGAAAATCTAAATATTTGTCCAATTGAAAATAGTCCTACTTGTCTCCTGTCTGTTAAGGCAAAAAGTAAACAAGAGACAGAGTACATTAATCCTAAAAAAGAATAGTTTGAGAATGAAGATTTAAAATTTTCTCCAAGAAAAGGAATGAAATGGGAAGATTTTTCCCATTTTTTCTTTAAACTGATAACATACAGTGAAATTGCACAACTATAGACATTTACCACGTGAACCATTAGACAATCCTTCATTGTATCTCGTTGATTAACTATTACCTTTAGGCAGAATAAATAGAAGAATAATTAACAATCTAGGCAGTACCATCACTGGCCAATCAGAGCAGGGATTCCCTGCACACACATTAACCTTTTAGCTGCTAGGGGGTTCTAGGGTAGAGGCTTAGGTGGCCAGGAAAGAGCAGGGGGCTTTTAGAGGTGCTTAGAGAACTCTAAGGAGCCATATACAAACTGGTATGGCATTGCCAATCAACCCTGCTGAATATCAACTCTAACTTCAAGGTCAAGCCCCATTACAAAGAATGTTACAGAAGCATCCCAAATCTTTTGCTGTGATATTTTGTCCTAAGAGATTCCATTATTACCATAACCCCTAATTATACACTTTTGACTCAAAGGGGACAGAAAGAAAATAACTGAGGTGCAGTCTCTTTAAACGTCAGCAAGGAAAAGCAAAGGTCAAAGAAAGTGGAGAGGAAGTTCAATGTTACGTACTTGTCAGTACCATCGCTTCCTTTCTCAAGAGCTTAAATCTTTCAGTGGGCTGCCTTTGGTTTGGATAGTGTAGGAGTCAGGAATCTTCAGAAAAACAAAAACAGGTTCTTCACTGAAAACAGGTTCTTCAAGAAAGAAGCTTCTTCAGAGGAAAGAGAGCTTTATTTTAAGAAATTTGCTCACATGATCTCAGGGGCTGGCAGTGCTAAGATTTGTAGAGCAGACTTGCAGGAAATTTATGTTAAGAGTTGATGTTGTAGCCTGGGGTCTGACTCTGAAGGACATGCCGTCAGGCAGAAAACTCATGCAGAGTTTCTATGTTGCAGTCTTAATTCCGAATGACTTCTTCCTCAAGAAAGCTCAGTTGTTGCTTTTAAGGCCTTCAACTGATTGAATGAGGACCACCCACAGGATAAAGGGTAATCTGATTTACTTAAAGTCAACTGGTTAAAAATGTTAATCACATCCACAAATAGAGATGCGAGGAATTCACAGCAATATCTAGACTAACATTTGAACAAAGAGATGGTGCCCAGCCAAGTTGACACACAAAATTAATCATCACAGGTGGGTATTTTGGAAGGTTACTGTTAGGCAGGATGATGGAGATGCTACTCTATGGCAAAATCAAAAGCACATGACTAATTCAGTGTCTTAAAGCATGTACTCTACTCCAGACCCAGTGTCAAGAATGTCTCTCATTCATACCTCACAGTAGCCTGGCAGGATAAATATTTTTATTATTCTACTTTGCATATGATCAAACCATGGTTTAGACAGATAAGGTTGCTTGCTGTGCTAGTTTGCTATTGTTGCTATAACAAATTAATACAAACTAAATGGCTTAAAATAAAACAAATTTATCTTACAATTCTGGAAGTCAAGAATCTGAAATGGGTGACACTGGGTCAGAATCGAGGTGTCAGCCAGACCGCACTCCTTTGGGGCCATGTCCTTACCTTATCCAGCTTCTGGCGTTGGCTTATATCTCTTAGCTTGTGGTGTCTTCCTCAACCTCAAAGCCAACAGCACAGCATCTTCCAATCTCTGTCTCTTACTGCAATCCCCCTTACCTGATGATATTGGGTAATCCAAGATAATATTCCACCCCACAATTCTTAACTTAATCATATCTGCAAAGTCCCTTTTGCCAGGAAAGGTGACATATTGACAGGGTTCGGGGCCTAGGGCACCCATATCTTTAGGGAAACCATTGTTCTGTCTCCATACTTGTTCAATTACACAAAGTAACAGTCTTAAAGACTGTATTCCAATCCAGTTCTAGCCAACTGCAGGGCCTATACTCTGCAGAGTATGGTGGCATTTCATCTCTCACACATAGCACAAAAACAGAATGAAAGTCATCCGGGTGATTGTTTATTTCTTGACTAGAAGCAGGAACCACCAAAAGAGTAGGTCATAGAGAATAGTAAGCAGGTTAACAAAGTACTGTTCAGTAAGTTATCTCAAGGTGCGTGGAAATGCTTTGTTATAAAGAATGCGCTTCCATCATGGGATCATATTTTCATGACCCACTGAAAAAGGTGAATTCTTCAGGCTTCCAACACTACACTGAATCACATAGATTAGCTCTAAAGCCAAATTTGGAAGAGACTGGATTAAAGCGTGCTTTTGCTGGAAGAGAGAAAGGAGACAAGAAGGACCCGTTGATGCTGAAGCTCTGGCTGTTGTCCTCACACAAAACATCCCCAAATCTCCAGGATCAGTTTTCAAACTTGACCAACTCTAAGAAGCCGCGTGGATAAAACGGGGTTTGGAGGATTTGAAAAATAAAGCTTGGGATCTCCAGGCTTGTGACAGAGAGAAGCGGGATTTGTTCACTTGGGTGAGGGGACTTCAAAACAGAACTCTAAGACATCATGAATAAAATAGCCCAAGGAAGTGAAAAATAATCCAACAAGCCGTTCCATACAAGCTCACCATCGCGTCTCAACCAATGGTCTTTTCACAAATTGTGCAGCTAAGCGAGCTGCAAAGCAACATGTAAACACAATGCCAATCTGTTCAAAGGGCATGCACCCGAGTGCAGTAGGCAAGAATGCCTACTTCATGACACAGACGTGCAAAAAACATCTTACTTTTCAATGACTTGATTCCCCCTTCTGTTTTCTCTGCACTGAAGAATATTTGGCTGTTGATTTATAGATATGATCAGCTCCAAAATACTACTTCTCTTCTTTTGCTGGAAGATTGAACAGTAGAGAAGAAAGGAATTTTCATCTGTGTTCTACATTCACGTCCCAGGAAATACTGACGGCCTTATTATAGACTGTGGATGATCTGTAATGGGGCCCTTTGCACCTCAGTGAACCCTCAGTAATGTCTGGAGATCCTTTGGGTTGTCACAACGCAGAAGGTGGGAACAGAGGAGGGAGAGGTGTTACTGGCTTCTAGTGAGTAGAGGTCAGGGATGTTGCTAAACATGGTATAATGCCCAGAACAGCCCAGGTCAAGGAAGTATCCAGCTCAGGATATCAATATTGACAAAGTTGAGGACCCCTGATGTGTAATGTGTAGCAGCGAAGGCCAGGGTTTTGGAACCAGGAAGCTTGTGTTCAAATCCTGGTTCAGCCACAGACAGGCTGAAAACCTTCAGATTTGTTTCCTCATCTCTAAATTAGACAAAGAAGGTGCCCACCTTGTAGGGTGTTTGTGGGGATCAAACAAATTAAGCTAGGTGAGTCCTTTGAGTACCACCTGGCACAAATTACACCCACACTGTACAATAGGTCAAATATAATACCAGAATCACTGGCCCCAAATTATTTGTTATTTGCCCCTCTCCCCCAACTCCCTCACTAAACTGTGAACATCAGAAGGGCAGAACTTGATCTGAATCGTCCACACCATCTCAAGCACCAAGCCCATGACCTAAATAGACTTAAAACAGAGCAGATGCCAAAGACACAACCCACTGATAGAACTTTTAGCCAATGTCAACCAGTGTTTACCCCTGTCAGCTCAGCCCTTGTCATGTCCAGGCAGGCTGCCCTGATAGGCTTTGTGCCCAAGGGCGTTCTTGGCTTCCAGGTCCACCATTTCCAAAACCTGGCAGGCCTAATGGGCCAGAGCACTGATGCCTCTGGGAGCAGCCCTCAACCACTGACTGATGGAAACATGTACAAATATCCAGCCCCTTTGCCCCTGACACGGAGAAGTCAGAACTCAGAGCTGTGTCTTCTCTGTCTCCAGGGTCCCAGGCAGAAGTCAGCTTCCTGGACAACATGCCTTCCTATCCTTGTCTTTGGCTTCTCCAAACCCTGACCAGTGTTCATTGGTTTCTTCTCTTCATGAACCCCTATACCCCAATTCCCATCACAGGGTTGGCCCTGGTGGGGGTCAGGGAGCTCCAACGAGCACACTCTACAGAAGTAGATTGGATCAAACCGCCTGGCAGTTGGTGCCCTTGACTTAAAATAATTCTGCATATTCGTCGGGCTTGGGCTTTTCTCCTGCTCATTTCTCATTTCCCGCGGAATGCGTCTCCATCCTCAAGATGGCAGGACGGAAATGGGAAGTGGAAGGATAATCCGTTCTCAGAGCAGGAAATAAATAATTTGCCTCCAGCTATGAGGCTGGTATTAAATGAAACTTGAGGTAATCTTCCGAGCAGAGCTCGGGGGCACCTGTGACTTTTAAATGGAGCTACTCTGTTTCTAGGGAAATACACACTTTTAAAATGAAGCTCAAGGCTAAAAGCTTCCAACGATAAATCTCCCTGAGGCACACTCCTCTAGGGACAAAGATATGGGGAAGTTTTCAAAGAGGGTGCTTGGTTTATCACTTGGTGACTCTTTTTCACGGAGAAGGAAGTCCCTTTGTGTCCCCTGAGAAACCAAACTCCCCGAAACCTCTTTGATGATTCAAGAGTTTTTCAGTCGTCTCCACTCCGCCCCTGAAAGACCTCATTTCAATGCATTTCCTTCTGAAAATCATCTTTCAGGAATGGAAACAGATAGCCTGTTAGTAATCATTGCTCTTCCTCATATCCTATCCTCATGACCTGACGAAAGAAAAAAAATCAAACACACCATAATAACAAAAGCCATCCTGCTGTGTAATTAAAACACAACCTCAATCTGTTCTCTTATCCTTCATAGAGAACTCTGTGTGATAACAGTAATAGAAATTTGTGGAGCACTTACTATGTTTCAGGCATTCAAGTTCTTTTTCTCACTGGACAACTCCATAAGTAATATCATGCCCATTTTGCAGGTGGGAAAGTTTGAGAAGGAGAACTTACAAAATTGACCAAGTTCCGGTCACACAGCATAAAGAGTAGAGCTCGGATTTTTTTAATCTAGAAGACTCTAACTTTAGAGGTCGACACGCAGTGGTTACCTTATGTGAAACTGCAGTGCAGTTGAACTGATAAACATCATCGGAGTAAAGCCGATAATTATTCCCTTCAAAATCAGGCATGAAGACAGAGAACATATAAAAACTGACAATCATCAGAGGGAAAAATCCAATAAATGGGGAAGAAAAGCTGCAGAATGCCAGTGAGTTTTCTGAGTCTAACAATTATCAACTGTATTTCTCTTATGTGTGTCAAACATGCAAGCACCCACAACAGAAGCTTGGAGGTATCTGATCTGTAGAAAGATAAAATTGGAGCCAGAAGTAATTGAATAAATAGAAAAATGAGACTTTCAGTAATGAAACAGAGCCGGGCCCCACAGCACGAAGGCCAACACAGGAATTGTAAGACCTCACAGATTGCACAGAAGCGAATGTGCTAAACCTTCACATTCCCCATCTGCCTCTCACTCTGAGCCTGGTGTCAGACTGCCCTAGATCAACTCAGAGCGCCAACACTCGCTAGCTGTAGGGACTGGAGAAGTTCCCTCCTCTTTTGTAAGCCTCTGTTTTCTCACTAAAATATGACCAGGGATAACACCTCAAATTGTTGTGAAGACTGAATGAGAAAATTCATGCAAAAGGCATGACTTGATGGTGGCATGTAATAAGCACTCAATAAATATTCAGAAGGATCCTTCTGCCTCCACTGAATCCTGGTACACGGTCACCTCTGGCCTCCAGCTCTACCCAGATGCCCCGGCACTTGGCTCCCCTTCCAGCCCAAAACAAAGAAGAGAAACCTATGTTCTGGAAACTGGCATTGAACTCCAGGGAGGGGCTAACACAAGGAAGGTACAAGAATTCACAGAACTCCAAGGTCGAAGGAATCCCCTCTTTGGTTCCCAGCCTCTCTAGGATGGGATCTTACAAGGAAGACACTGGAGGACAGTCCAGCTGTGGGCAGAGGAGGTCTCGAGGTGCTTGGAGGAGCCTGAACAGAAAGAGAATGCTAATAACCAGGAGAAGGTATATTTAGATCAGAATTTGAGAGACCAATGGGTGGCCCAGAGCATAGGCCTTTCCTCCAGAGGCTTATAAAAATATCCTCCGCTGACCAAAGACACTTTACAGAAATTATTCCTTATCCTAAGTGGAGAAGCAGCTACCAGTACACCATGTTTACAGTTTTGATCAGTCTCCAGGTTCAACTAACCTACCACAAGGCCCTAGTTAGGAAGAGATGCATTTGGGACATGAATTCAGACATCCTGGTCCAGAACCTACAATCTTCCTCCTTCCTCTTCTGTGTCTCTCTTGTGCGATTAGCGTTTCTATAGATTTACCTGAAAACAGCATGTTGTAGACACAAAAAAGCACCATTTGCACCTCCCTTCAAGGTAAGACTTGTTGCCCACCTGCCTCTCCTTGAATCCAGGAGCTTCCATAACTGAAAAATGCCAGCAGGCCCCGGGTCCTGCCCTTGGACCAGCTGGTATAATAATAGAGCCAGGCAAGGTGGCAGTGTGATGGTTTGGCCATTTCTGCCCCATGTGGGACGCCATGATGGACAAACCCAGCCCCAGAGCTCCCCACAGGGCTGGCCAAGTCTCTGCTGAGTCTACATTTTGGCTTGACTCGAGCTTCTGTGCAATTCTCCTTCCTTCCCCTTCTTTTTATAGGCCTTGATCCTAATAAACATCTTGAACCTCCAGTTCAGCTTCCAAAGAACCCAACCTGCATTAGGAAGTGAGTCTGTTAAACCACAGAAAAGTGGGCTCAAATAGTTGGGTTTCAGGGCAAAAGACCCCAGTCGGACCCTAGCGCATCCATCTCTATCACTGAGTCAGGCAAGCCCAGTAACTTACTGAACTTACATAAAAATAAAGACGAATATTTCTTCATGGATTCAGCCAAGACAATGTGAATAAAAATCACAGCACTTCTTACAATAACCATCACTGATCCTGCAAGAGCCCCCCTCACTCCGTTACAGAGGAATAAGAAAGATTATTTTGTGGCATGGGAAAAATGCTCCTTCCCACCCTCGCCTCCAATAACTCAAACCCCCTCTCTCAATCCCCCTCTCTTTGTCATTCTTTTCCAAAACTCTCCAAAATCAGCATCCCCAGCAGTGGCAGAAAGTAAGAAACATTGTGATTCTTGGAACAGCAGAGCTGTAGCATATAATTAAATCATTAAGAGGCAAATTAACTCCTCTAGCGATACTCTTCTAAGTATTTGTGGGCAAACCCATTAGCATTGTGCCAGTAAATCCTGAAATTTCTTTGCAGGCAGGCTGAGCAACTACAGCATCAAAGGCAAGGGGTGGGTTGGGGAGTGCGGTGCACAGGTGGTTTGACCCCCCATGGAGATATGTGGGCCGGGAAAGGTGGGGTACGTTAATGGCATGTTGTGACTATATTTCATAAACCCTCTGCAAATACAACTGCCGAATTTCCCCTGCTCAGAGCCAACAATGAATCTAGTCTTTTTCCCAGGAAAACCATGTTAAGAGCTTTTGGGTTCTCCTTCATTCACTCTTGTCCTCATCAGCACTGCTTAATTCTGTTGAATTCATTCAGGTTGGATTCTTGGCTTTTTGGAGGGGCTGGGGAGGGGGCTCTTGGGTCATTAGGGAGGACATCTTCCAGGGGTATACTTTGTGGCTCTTTATTTAGCTGGGTTTTCAGAATAGCAAATACGAAGTGGGCTTCGATTCTGTGGCCAAATATGTATTTGTGCTATTGACTCCAGTTCAAGCTGGTCAGTCTGGTTGGCTGTCTGTGGCCTTCAATTCATCCAGCCTTGAGTATTTCAGTCAATATGTTGATCTTTTATATGACGACCCTGCTTAAACCATTTAATAAAATGTAAACAACACAGAAGTGTATTGGAAGTCAACACAACTCATTATTGCCGCTTATACACTCATCAAAATCCTGAGGGGGGAGGTTGCCTGACCTGATTGGAGGTTTCCTCCAGAGTCATACAATAATTTTAGCTGTGAGAGGAAATTTTATGGCATGTGAGATTAGCCCACACTAATGCAAGGTCAAAAATAATAGAATCAATAGGCAAACTCAATACTGTTAACATTTTGAGAAAATTACTCCCAGAAAACAATGTCAACAACAGATTGAAATGGGTCTCCAAAGTCGTCCCATTGATTTCCTTTCACTTTGGTGGCAATCTCTTTCTTTTATGCAATATGGAATTTTCTTAGTCTCTTTTTTTTTTTTTTTCAGCTCTGCTTTAAACATGGAATATTTCTGTTGTACTTTTTTATTGACTGATGTCAAGTATTACACATGTCAAAAAAAACTACATGGGTCATTCATATTGAAGAGAACAGACTATAGAGACTTACTTCATCATATGAAGGCTTCGGTGGGTCTTTAATTTAGGACTCAGGTGATAAATTTGGGAGTTATTTTAATTAGAGAGAGGTGTTCAAGTGCAAACAGTGTCATTAATCAATTACTAACTAAATAAAAATCTTATACTAGAAACACAAGGCCTCAAAAGTGGTTTTATATGAGATACTTTGTGTGCCATGTCACCATCTTGATGTTGGAAGGGAAGACTGTGGTTGGACAGGTCCATGTTGTTTAGTGTAGATCAATTAATCAGTAAATATTAATCAGTAAATAGCCAAGCATTAGCCAGTAACAGAGAAATCCTACCCCATTCCCCAAATGTTCTGCTCCAGACTTTCTACTTTAGCCAATGAATTCATCACCCCCACCACTCCAATGACTTATTCAAGCCAAAACCTTGGGAATTCCCATTAATATCTTTCTTCCCCACAGTCAATCCATGAGCAAGTTTGGGCAGTTTTACCTCCCAATTATATCCTGAATCCACTCACTTCACCCCACCCCGGGCCATTCATTGCATGAGCTTCTTTCCTGTTCTTTCAAGTTCCATTTTTTTTTTTTCCTCAACAGGCCATAATGATCTTTTTAGACACAAACTAAATCCCATGTTCTCATCCTTGAAACTCTGTCATGGCTGCCATTGCACTTAAAATCAAATGCAGACCTGCTTACTGGCCCTACGTGGTCTGGGACCTGCCCACATCTCTCTCCTCATCACATCCTCAGCCTCTCCTGCCCTGACCTCCCAAGCTCCAGCCCCACTGGCCTCCTTTTGTGACCTAAAACATGTCAAGCTCAATCACTTTTCAAGGCCTCTGCCTGAGCTGTGTCTTCTTCCCGGCACACTTGTCTCCCAATTTTCCTCTCACTGGCTCCTTCACTTTAGCCAAGACTCAGTCCTCCTGGCAGACCCTCATTTGAACATGTTGTCAAAGGATGCTCTCAGCCTCACCCTCATCCTCCTAACTACTTTTCTCATTTCTATAAGGAAGTTGACATTTATATCTATGACTCAAGTGTGTAAAAGAGTGATGTGGAAGTAGCAGAGTATCATTTTCCTTAGCATATTATTCTTTGTTCTTTTTTTTTTTTTTTTAAGTAGTCTCCACACCCAACATGGAGCTCAAACTCATGACCCTGAGATCAAGACCTGAGCTGAGATCAAGAGTCGGATGTATAACTGGTGCCCCAATAATCCTTTTATTCTGAAGCTTCTTTACTCCTGATAGCAGAAATCCCTGAATTTAACAGTTAAGGGCATCACGTCTCTTCTTGTTTAATTTTCTTTTCAGTTATCTTCCAGCCTTGCAGGGCTCTCTTTAGTTTCGGATGCCTGCTCCCTGAAATGTATCAGGGTACCATAGGAAGGGTATGCCCTCATAGTCCTGGGAAGTTCAAGGCTGGCCCTTGAACTCTCCTTCCACATTGGTTCCTCCCATTCACAGTCTTTGGGTACCACCCTCCATCCTTACTGCAACTGCCATCACATAGTATGGCCCCCTGCTCAAAGAACCTTCTGGGCTAGTGTCTACTCATCTACTCTTTGGGGCTCTGTGTTGGCACTCTGATGTTAGAAACCATGGATCTCATGGGCATAAAGTCTGAGTCACTTAAACTTCCCTTTCCTGAACCCAACCAGGCAAATGGTTCAAAAACTCTTCCACATCCCCTTTGGTATAGAGCTTGACTATACCATGGGTATGGAAGGCTCTATGATGAGGCTGCCCAGGTGGCCCAGTAGTATTCTCCTGCTACAAGCCAAGTCAGAGGCACCCTTGTGCCCAACACAGTGCTTCACTGGAGGGCTGATGTTTTCCTCAAACTTCTAGCTGAAGAGTTGTCCAGACCCAAAGTTCTAGACAACCTCAAACCTAGAACCAGGATACTCCTTTCAGAATTCCTGCCTTCCTCCATCCTGCCACATTTCTGGGCTCCTCCTTTTGGCCCCCAAGGGCTTTTCCCATTCTATGTGATCAGAAATTTCTCTGAATCTATAACCTCACCTTTCCCACTCAAAGTTTCCCTTTGTGGTCTGCCCACCAAGCCTCGGTCCCTGAGATATAAAAGCCCAGTTTGGGAAATACCCAGAATAACAGTGGTTTCCTGTAAAAGCCTGGCTTTTAAGACCCCGGTCTTACACTAAATATCAATTTTGAAATTCAAAGCTAAGAATTGTAATTAAGATAATTATTCAGTAAGTAAGTATTGCTTGAGTATTTTATTATTATTATTATTATTTTATTTTGAAGCCATCTCAAAAGTGCTGGGAAGTTACAAGTTATAAAAAGGAACCCTTTCCCCACCCCCGGTCTGTAAGAGTGAGTTGATGACTTTCTGCCCTAAACCATTTACTGTATATTTCCTATAAGGAAATTCTCTTATATAACCACAAACAACCATCAAAATCAGTAAACTAACATGATATATTCTTACCCCCTATTCCTCAGATCCCATTCACATGCCTCCAACCGTCCTAACAAAGCTTTTTGTAGTAAAAGAGTCAAATTCAGAATCACCTATTGCATTTAGTTCTTAATGCTTCTATCCTCTTCAGTCTGGAACAGTCCCTTGGTCTTTCCTTGACTTCTGTGACCTTGAAAATGCAAAGGTCAAGGCAGTAATTTTGTAGACTTCCTGTGGCACTTCTGCTGCTGCCCACTGCTCTCATGTGTAAGATGCTATAGCATCGTCTGAAGCTGTGGGTAAGAAGACAGTCTCTAGGACACCTCTGGGGTCACAAACTCTCTCCTTCACTCTTGACAGTGTGGTCAAGTGCAATTTACATAATGGCCCTGTGCCTCAGTTTCCTTGCCAGGAAACTTGTTTCCTGGGGCTGTTGTGTGAATACTCCTCTTCCAGAATACTTAGAGCATGAGTTGTCTGAGAATCTAGTACCCCTGACTATGACCCTTACAAATGACTGATGGGTGCAAGGAGCAACAATACCCCAGCTCTCTTGCTCCTGACTGGGGAAATGTGAAGTGACTTGGCTAATCCCAAGTCACCTTCCCCAGGACTCACTGAGATTACATGCTTGTTCCATCTCCTTCTTCTCTTCCTGGCTAATTTCCCACTCCTCTTTCATCTCCCCTGGAGGCACTTCTTTAAAAATTGCTTTCATACAAACCCTCATCTCGGGGTCTGCTGCTGGGGAATACAACCTAAGAGAGTTTCCATCTTTTAAGAGAGCAGTTTGCCTGTCAGGTCAAGAATGGAGAGCATGTAGAGGGGTTAGAGTTGTCCAGATGGGACCACATGGGCAGAGAAGTAAACACACACAGAATCTATGTGGAGGTGTAGTCTACAGGACAGGCTTTTAAGTATGATAAAGGAAATAAGGGAAAGAGACAAATCAAGGATGAATTCTTAGATGTATGCAAATTATTCCACATGAGGAGCAAACAGCACTTCAGCTATGGAGAGCTGATATTCTTAGAATCTCAGTTAATAACGCGACACATCGTTGGTAACAAGGACTGTAGACACACAATAGAATTTAATCGCGGGTACCACGGTCTCACAATAGGAAATTACAATGCCTCAAATTTAATGGGTTTCATTTTTCAAAGTGAATATTTTGCTTTTACAATCTCTCACTGCCAATGATGCTCTCAGATTAGAACCGATGAGAGTCTTCTTTTATCTAGAAACAAGGCTCTTGGCTATTTACACAGACTGGTTAGCTTTGTCCAACTGAAACAAAGCCCCCTTGCATTCCTCTTCTTTCTTTATGTTCTAATCCCCTTGATTACTTTAGAAAGAGCTCTGAATTCTTTTCATTTCAGCAAGGCAGTGATGGTATGGGGAGAAAAAACATGAAAGATCTGAATGCTAGCCCACCATACCCAGAAATTGGGTGGGTCACCTGAAATCTGATCCCCAGCCTCCTCCACTGACTTAATAATTAATCCTATATATATTCATCAATCACCTCCTACTTATCAGGCTCAGTTACACATTTGGGACACAGTGGTGCAAATATGCATCCTGGCTTCTGACTTCACAGAGCTCATAGGAAGACAGAGCGCCCCTCCCCATCCACAAAACAAAATAGATGTTTGTGCTATAAATGTTTCATAAAATTAGTGGGATGGGCAAATATAAGTATTTGCATTTGTGTAATTTCTCTATCTGTAATCTCTTAAATGTTTCCATGAAATTTCTGATATTATCAATTACAGTTCAAATGCTTTTCTTATGCATTCTGACGAAATGGTCATGTAGGGTTGTGCAGGTCCATAATCGTCCATCTGGAATACCGTAGGACCAATATAACCCAAATTCAGGTTTTACTTGGGTCCCAGCAGATTTGACTCAGAATTTATTAAGTTAACATTCCCAAAATGGACTGGGACAGATCCCTGTGATCAAGTCCAGTATTTCTACAGTAAAACATGAATGTTCCCATTCAGTAGGGTAAATTTTTAAAAGAAATTTTTAAAAGAAATATATATGTATACGTGTGTGTGTATACATATATATACATACATATATATACATATATACGTATATATACAGACACACACACACATATGTAAATAACAAAAACATATATAATGTGTATATACATATATCAGGCTGTTTCACTGTTTCAGGTGGTTGTTTGGATTTCAAAATTGCATTTAAGGAATCATGAGCCTAGAACACATATTGTGTGAAATAAGTAGGACACGTGTTGAGGCTTAAAATCCAAATTTATCAAAGATATTCATTACAATTGCATTTACTACAATGGTATTTGACCTATAGATAACCTAGCTTTGAAAATACACTTAAAGCACCGTCAGGCCCATTAATATTTCATTGATCCATAAAATACTCCCAAGTACTTATATTTATCAGCCTCATAGAAAGCTGTATCTGATGTGAAACTGCGAGTTCATGCACACACACACACACACACACACACAGGTAACTCCAGACTCTGCTACTATTTTCACATGGTGGTTTTCTCCTTGAGTATTTCTTTGCCTCTTTTTACAAGGATTCCAGTCATATTGGATTAAAGACCCACCCTACTCAGTATGACCACATCTTAACTAATTATATCTGTAACAAACCTATCTCAAATAAGGTCATATTCAGAGATACTAGGTGTCAGGATTTTAACATCTCTTTTTGGGGGGACACAATTCAATCCATAACAACTGGTGTGGCAATAATTAAACATATTGGTCTTTGAAGAGAGAATGAGAGAAATTCAATCATATTGGTTCAAATGGAAGAGGAGAATGCATTGGTTTACATACCTGGGCATACCAGGAGTAGATGTAGCTTCAGGGATAGCTGGATCCAGGAGCCCAAATGTCATCCTACAAACTTCATTGCTCTCAGTCTTTAAGCTCTTATTTTCACTGTGCTTGTCTTCATTTTTAGGCAAGCTCTCTCTATTTGATAGGCCCTAGAAATTTCAGAATTATATTACCTAGAAGTCCTACTAAGTACAAGTACAACAGATGAGAAATATTCTTCCGGTGGTTCCTGCCAAGTGCAGAACTGAATATTAATGTAATACTTTGTGTCCAGTGACCACCTGAACCTGTTGCTGGGTACAGAGTCTGCTTGAGATTCTCTCTCCCTCTGCCCCTCCTGCTTATGTGCTCTATCTCTAAAATAAATAAATGAAACTTTAAAAAAAAAAAAGAAGTTTATGCTCAAAAAAATCTCAACCATTCATTTCCTGCCGTTCTAATGCCACTTGATGAACAGATGCTGCACAAAGAATATGTCAATAGCAGCTGGGGTCACCGGCTTTCGCCAACACATCGTAAAAGAGTTTGTGATTTTAATCAAAATTTGTCATCCACCCAGAACTTAAGAAATGAATTTCCATCAAAAGGAAATTTAAGTTTCTAAAAGTTGCCTAGCCCCAGAGCCATGAGGGTGAACTCTAGGACCAAAAAGAAAATAAAAATCAGTCATGACAATTAAGAGTCTCATGCTCTACCGACTGAGCTAGCCGGGCCAGTCATGACAATTATTTTATCAACCTATTTTAGACTGCAGGGTGCGGAGAGGGCTCCAGGAAATGTCAGCTGGCACACGCACGAGCATTGCTATCCCCGTCACTGGCCTTCTCTTGTTAAAAATGCATGTCAATATGCAAAATGGAAGTGTTTCATATCAGAGCCAAATGCACTCTCCCTTTCTAGAGGTTCCCAAAATAATCTGTGGCAATTGGAATTTAAGGAGAAAATTCTGTTTTTCTAGGGATATATGCAAACAACCTTTATGAAAACAGTCTTATTTGAGGGTTTGCACCTTCCTCATACCCGCTCTTATTTCAGTGGATACAGACCTGAGCTTGCTTCAAAATAAGAGGGAGTTGAGTGGGATGCCCTGGTCGCAAAACATTCTGCAGTATCACATTCGTACAGCAATCACTTCTCTGGCATCTTCCACCCTCTAGAATATAACCCCAGAAAAACCCAGCAAAATGCGAAAAGAAATGGTCCTCAGAACAGCCAAAATAGATGTTGCCAAATCCAACCACTTTGCTAATGAGAGAGTGACCCTCAGAATCTATAGTCCCTTATTTGACTATCAGTAAAAATCTAACCATCTTAGTGTATCCGTCAAGAGCCTATCAGAAATCAGACAGAAGTTTCAAATTAGGATAACTCACAGACAGCTTAGCAAAATTTACAAAGGAGCATGGTGTAGGGAAGTTGAAGGAGCTGTTCCCATCTCTAGTACTGATGAAGAGGAGGAGAAGTTTCCAGAATCCAAAAGAAGAACAGCTATGCAGAAAAGTCTACACTGAAAGGAGCAGTGGGCATCAAGGAAACAACCAGCCGAGGCCACCCCACAGGAAGGGAGTCGAGGAAATAAATCTTCCAGCCTCACTCTCTTCCTTCGTATTTCTTGCCAGCTTGCCCAACTGAAAGTTGGAGAGTAAAGGAGCCGGTGGATCCCACCCCTAAAGGCTGGGAGTGGAGAGCCTGATCTACAGATGTCTGGCACACTTGATGGATGACTGTGGGTATCTCAGCCTGTGGCATGTGGGGAAACCAAGGGACTGCTGGTAGATTCTGCATGTGGCTATGCCTGGAAGCATAGAACAGTGAACAAGAACACAAGACTCACAGCAGACACCAAAATATCCCAATATGTGGATAGAGCATTCCAAGAGTACAAATTCTCTCCCCAAGGGAATTCAAATAAAAAACATAAGTAAAGAAGACATACAAATGGCTAACAGACACACGGAAAAAATGTTCATCGTCATTAGCCATCAGGGAGATTCAAATCAAAACCACATTGAAATACCATGCCACACCAGTCAGAATGGCTAAAATTAGCAAATCAGGAGGCAACAGGTATTGGCAAGGAGGTGGAGAAAGGGGAACCCTCCTACACTGTTGGTGGGAATGCAAGCTGGTGCAGCCACTTTGGAAAAGAGTGTGGAGATTCCTTAAGAAATTAAAAACAGAGCTACCCTATGACCCTGCAATTGCATTGCTGGGTATTTACCACAAAGATACAGATGTAATGAAAAGAAGGGCCATCTGTACCCCAATGTTCATAGCAGCAATGGCCACAGTCACCAAACTGTGGAAAGAACAAAGATGTCCTTCAATGGACGAATGGATATGGAAGATGTGGTCCATATATACAATGGAGTATGATGCCTCCATCAGAAAGGATGAATACCCAACTTTTGTAGCAACATGGATGGGACTGGAAGAGATTATGCTGAGTGAGATAAGTCAAGCAGAGAGAGTCAATTATCATATGGTTTCACTTACTTATGGAGCTTAAGGAGTAACACAAAGGGCAATGGGAGATAGAGAGGAGAAGGGAGTTGGGGGAAATTGGAGAGGGAGATGAACCATGAGAGACTGTGGACTCTGAGATACACAGTGAGGGTTTCGGATGGGAGAGAGGTAGGGGGTTGGGTGAGCCTGGTGGTGGGTATTAAGGAGGGCACGGATTGCATGGAGCACTGGGTGTGGTGCATAAACAATGAATCTTGCAACACACATAGAAAAAAAAAACTAAATTAAAATAATTTTAAAAATAATATATAAGAGGAAGGCAGCTATAAAATAAAATTTAAAAAATAATAAAATAATAAAATTAAATAAATAAGTAAAAAAAAAAGGCATAAGGAATGGGAACATTTAGGGTAGGGATCCAATTCTCCATGGTGCCAGCCGATATTACCAAAGTATGGATACCTCGATAATTTAACCACAAGTAACCCAGAAAAGTTTACAAAGAATTCCAAAAACTCATCTTAGGCAAGCAGAGATATGTTTGGGACACATTATAAGATTTCTCTCCAAAGTGGTTAAAATTAATTTGCTAACTCACAAGAGACACAATAATAACTGACATTCTCCTGAGTTCTTACGATGCACCAGGAATTACACATGTGAATGTCATTTCGTCTGACATCAGCCTCATGAGCTAATATGATCATTTGTTGGTACTTCTCACAGGACAGTTAGGTGAGTAACTGCCCAAGATCCCATAGCCAGGAGGCACTCTGCGACGCTAACCAGACCTAGAGCCTCGAGCCCTCAGCTCCAAAAGCTGCTGTCTGTAAAACACAATGCAAAGGAGATGATTTTAAAACTGAAAGAAAGAAAAAGAAGAGGAAGGGAGGGAGGCAGGAAGGAAGACAGACTGTGGTGGCCCTTCCGTGAGTCTACAGTATCAAAAAGGCACCTCTGGGCTATAGGTTTATATTATTTTGTGACACCTCACCATCATTTCAGCAGTTTACAACTCCACGCAGTCATCAGCCACCCGTTCTGTAGACCAGAAGTACAGACATCGTAAGGCTGGATTTTCTGCTCAGGAGCATTGAAGGCTGAAACCCCGGCGTTTTGTCTCTGGAGGTTCTAGGGAAGGATCTGTTTCCTAGCTCATTCAGGACTGTTGACATAATTCAGTTCCTTAAGACGGGAAGAACTCTAGTCCTCATTTCCTGCTGGCTGCTAACAGGGAGTGCTCACGGCTCATCGAGGCCGCCTGCTACTCCTTACCACGTGGCCCCCTCCATCTTCACAGTCAGCAAGGGAGACACTCCCTCCTGTCGAACTGCTTCCATTCCTTGAATCTCTTTCATCATTCTTTTTCAAGGACTTGCCTGATGAGGTCAGGCCCACCCAGGACCGTCTCCCTATTTTAAGGTCAGCTGACTATGCATCTTCAGTTGCCCTGGCAGAATCCTTCTTTCTGTAGAAGTGATATTTCACCACATTCACAGGTTCCTCCCGCACGGAAGGGAAAGGGATTATCCAGGGCAAAGATCACTGAGAGTCATATTAGAAATTTGCCTACAATCCCTGGCATTAGCACAGGGCAATTGCAAAACCAGAGCTGGCCCATCCACTTCCAATAATGTATACATAGACATCATCCACTTCGCAACCCAGGACCTGGACTCCATGTGTCCTCCCTAAACTCAGCCTCTTTCATTCAAGTTAGTCATTTCTCTGACCATCAGAGAAATCTCTTTTGCTGATATTAGGTAATTCAATAGTGTCTAACCTCACAGGGTTGTTGTACAGAGTGAGGAGTAAATCCACGTGACTCCCGAGGCGTCACCGTGAGGCTCTTAGCTATGAGAATTAATAAAAAGCATTTCTGTTTTAATATCTTTATTGCTATTCATAATTGAATTATTTAACCAGAATTGAGAGAAGCCCGGACTGCATCTTCATAGCACAGCTGAAATATCTCTGTCGCCCGCGTGTTCTAACATGGATTCTGGGAGCAATAAGCCTGGTCACTGATGCATCAACTCAGGAATAAAAGCAAGTGGCCCCTGGCAAGAAAGAAACAAGAAAATCTCACATTCCAGCTCCATTTACAAGCCGGCTTATCGCTCTTTATAGATTCCTCAGACAACAAGAGCACAAAGGCTTCCAGAGAGGAGCGCCTGAGATATTCTAATATAGAGACAGAAACAGTTGTAAGATGCTTCAAAGCACAGAGTTTCTACCCAAAGCAGACAAGCAACTTAAACCTGCCCCCTACCACCCGTGTGTATTATGGAAAGCTTCTCTTTTGCATTTGCTTTAATTGAAACAACGGTGTTTGTTAGGCTACTTCCTACAGGATACCAGGATACACTGTGTCTGAGCTCCTTTCGCTTCTTCACTCAAGGGAAGGCAGGAGAGGAGGTAGGGGTGGGGCTGGGCGTGCTGGCGGAGGCATCGCCCTCTTGAACTGGTGAGGGGGAAGGAAGCGTTTTCTGATTTTGTCTCAGGCAGTGGCCTCCAAATGGAAAACAGAAAGAAAGACAACATCAGACTTTCTATTTACACTCATTTTCATATTAAAATGAGAAAGAAATGGTGCTTTCTTTTATTTTAATAAAGCAGCTTGATGCTTGTCTCTCTCGCTCTCTGTTGGTTGCATATGGTCCCACCAGAGACCTGGCAGGAAACAGGATTTCTACAACCTGGGGTGGGGGGGGGGGCGGTGGGGTCAGGGACAGTGGAGTTCTGATTCTCTCTAGTCTGCAGCTTCTGGAGGCTTCCATGTGCCCAGTAAGGTGGATGATCATACCGCAGTATTTACGCTTCACTGGAGCACCTCTCACAAAAAGGACTAGTGGCTTCCAAATTGGTACAAAGAAATCTGGATTGGAGAAAGTACCAAGAATGCAGGCATTGAAATACAACAAGGAGGGGACAGAGATGCAGCGTCTCCTGCCCCAGGATGAAATTTTGTCAGTTATGTTGTGCTACTAAAAAAAAAAAAAAAAGTGATGATGAACACAGATCTGTTAAGAAATCAAAGCAAAACCCATAAAGTTATCAAAAAGATTATTGAAATGATAGATTTACATTAGCTCCATGGTCCAATATTTTCCATACTAGAATACAGGCTCCAGAAGGACATTTCTTTCAACACCGTTTCCCCATAGTCTCAGCCTGACACATAGTAGGCATTTTATAAATATCTATTCCTCAGTGACGGAGTCTGTAATGATGAATGGGGCAGATTATGTTTTCCAAGGATATCCCTGACAATGTCTCCCACTCCACATGTTGGTTTATATACAGTGGTTTATAAGGAGTAAATAATATGGTGTTATTATTTGCTTATTAGGAAGCCTGGTCTAATTCCCCACTTTGTGCCTCTGGGCAGGTTTATCACTGTTTTGATGAATATTTTATGGAGCGACTTTCGAGCCTAAGACAAGCAAAGCCGTGCAGCTTCCCTACTGGTTTCTCTTGGGATGCCTACCTTGGGAAGCATGCGGCCAGGTAAGAAGTCCGGGTACCCTGAGACCAGCAGGGTGGAGAGGGCACATGAGTGTGCTCTGGTCACCAGCCCTCGCTGAGTCCCAGGGCTACGAGCCATGTGAAGGGAGCCCTTGGATGTCCAGTCCATCAGGTGTTCACACGGGTCGACACTGGACCGTGCCACATGAGGGGCTACATGTGCAACCACCCAGTTGAATCCTCATTCCTGACCAGGAAACCTTATACAAAATAAATTTGCTGGTTTCAACCATTGAACACGGGGGTAACTGGGTACCCAATCCTAGGTGACCGTAATAATGGACATCCCAAGTACGTGTTAGGTCTTGATGTTTTTCAATAATAGTATAAAACCATCATGACTCATCAAACGTGTAAAACTAAGCATGCATTTCATGATTAATGCTAATTTTCTTTAGAGAGAGCAAAGAGGGTTCTGCACTATTCTTGAGTAAAAGAATTTGATTGTAAGTCATTGATTTCAGTTTGATCTCATTTAAAATTCTGAATTTTTATTTTATGGTATACAGTGGACAATAAGACATCAGTACACTAGTGCAAATCCATAATTTGTAAAGAAATATACAGATATTGGGGATGCATGTCCGAACTATTTTTAAAATTGGGGCACATGGTTAACTTACTAGCCACTGAGAAACTAACGAAACAAACCTCGCCCAACTCTGCAAAATATTTCAGACGGTTCTTGGACTTCTCTCACCCAGGCCTGAAGCTCACTTTAAGAAATCCCATCTTGGGGCACCAGGTATCCCTGCCAATCAAGCACCCAATTCTTGATTTTGGCTCAGGTCATGATCTAGTGTCCTGACATACAGCCCCTAGTTGGGTCCCAGCTCAGTGCAGAGACTGCCTGCCCTCTCCCTTCCTATCTGCTCCTCCGTCCCCCAAATAAATACTTAAATCTTTAAATTAAAAATAAAGACTGTTTGACTCTAGTGACTAGGGACAAATCGCAGTGGCCATCAGTCATATCAAGGTTTCATCCTCTTCTTCCCAGTAGGAGGAGGATTGCGCCAAATATTCCCAACCAGCTCATGAAGAAGGTGCAATAGTAAAGCCCGGCTGTCCCATCAAACCCTATGGGAATGGGCTGGGTGTCCGCCATCTGCAATTATTTTCTGTAAGCATAACAACTTTTGTCTAGAACTTTCGGTGAGGCACTTGAACACTGACAGTCTCACCGTAGCTCTGGGAGTGAGCCAAATCCTTCCCCTAGTTCTCTTTCCTAATCCTCTGGAATGTGACGTACTTATTCCATTTTAACAGAGTCTTAAATCACATAAAAAGGTAAACATGTTACTTAGCAAAAAAAAAAAAAAAAAAAAAAAAAAAAAAAAAAAAAGCCAAACCATAAATAAGGTAAGAAGATAATAATATACAAGGAAGAATGCTTGCAACACGTTTGACAGACTGACAGTTAAGGAGCAAAGAATTCTTACAAATAAATAAGAAGAGGACGAACAACCCATTAGCTAAATGGGCCATTACAGGACAGGAAATCTAAATGATACTAAACTTCAATAAAAACAACAAAATAAATAAATAAACAAACAAATAAATGCAATATGTTTCACCCATTAAACTGACAGTATTAAATGCAAAAAACATATGGGCTGGCAGTGGTTTGGGGCATAGACTGTTGAGAAAGTGAAGTCCTGTAAACTTTCTGGCAAGTAATCTCTGTTTACTTAAACAGAGTATACACATACCCTTTGACCCAGTGATCCCACCTTTGGAAACACACCTAAAGGAACAGTGTACAAGAGTATGTAAATAAAGAGCTGTGTGGGGTGCCTGGGTGGCTCAGTGGGTTAAAGTCTGTCTTCGGCTCAGGTCATGATCCCAGAGTCCTGGGATCAAGCCCCGCATTGGGCTCTCTGCTCAGCAGGAAGCCTGCTTCCCCCTCTCTTTCTCTGCCTGCCTCTCTGCCTACTTGTGATCTCTGTCTGTCAAATAAATAATCTATTTTTTAAAAAAAGAGCTGTGTGTATTCACACGTACACACACACACACACACACACACGTGTGCTCGTGTTTGGTTATCAAACCATAAGAAAAGGAATGGAATACGCATGAGGACGTTGATTTCAGTAATTTAATAACCCCGAGTTGAAGAGGAGTAGAGAAAATAATCCCATATGCTACAACGCTGGGCTTATTATAATGAAGGAATGTTTGCTTTGTAACTTTTTCTTTAAATGAAGAAAAAAATAGACACCTTGTAACTATGCTGCGTGATCTTAAAACAAATAAGGTCTGGATCACACCCTTCCCTGCACGGAGAAGAGTGTGTGGTCTTTCAAAAGCCGGACTTCTGCACGGTGGACACCCTTGACCGTGGGTGGGATGGGAAAGGCCGGTAGGGCAGGGCAGGAGATAGGAGGGGAGATTAGGAAAAAAGTTAAACTCTTGGAGTTTTGCACTTCAAAGCCATGTTAAATAAACCAAATAGGTAAGAAATAAGAATAACTTTTTTCACATGAAATCCCTTCTTATACTCCACAAGTTAGAAATATATTTGCAAATGGCCAAGTACATATTTTCCAGTATCTACTTATTTATTTTTAAAGATTTTACTTATTTATTTGAGAGAGACTATGAGAGAGGGAGAGAGAGAGAGAGCATGAGAGAGTGGGAGGGTCAGAGGGAGAAGCAGACTTGCTGCTGAGCCGGGAGCCCCATATGGGACTTGATCCTGGGACTCTGGGATCACGACCTGAGCTGAAGGCAATTGCTTAACCAGTTGAGCCACCAGATGTCCCTATATTTTCCAGTATTAAAAAACAAAACAAAACAAAACAAAACGCAATTTTAGGTAAAGACTCAGAACATTTTTAAGCACCTCCTGCTAGTCAGAATTCCTCCAGCTGCTCTCAGATAGTGCCTTAATCTTCAAAACATGAGTCAATACTTCCTGTGGCTCACACCTTAGTTCAAAATACCATTATGAGCCAATCATTCTGAGGGAGATTTTTCTGGAACACGTGGGATTTTTGCTGGAAGGTGATGTTTTATTTTAGAGTCTTTGGGCAGCAAGTGTCAAAAACCTAATTTAATCTCATTTAATCATAAAGGGGTCTATATTTTCTTTCATACAATAGAAGTTTAAGTGATAAAACTACCTTCAGGTAAGGCTGAATCCAGCAGTGCCAAGATTTCATCAAGACCCTTTATTGATTCTTCATCTCTGTTTCCCTTAATACTGGCTGTGTTCTCTGGGTGACTCACCCCTCATAGTAACAAAGCACTAGGCTTCCATCCTACAGATTTTATGGTCCTGGTGAAAAGATGGCTTCTTGTTCCCAAAAGAGCCCATTAAATTGTCTGGCATCACTATCATTGGCCGTCACACCCTGAGCAGGAAGAGGAGTCATGCATCTCCAGACCTCGTGGATAGAGATGAGGGGCAGCATGAGTCCCCAGAAGGAAATCTGAGGACGAGACTTAGGACAAGCAATATAACAGATGTTCTATTTCAGAGGACACAGAGGAGGAGGGATTCAGGCCATGGAGCCCCCTAGACTCTCAGGTGTCATCCTGGGGCACAAAGCCTACCATGTGGAGAATATTAAAATAAATGAGAAATCAAGGAACACTAGGAAGCCAGGCGGTCACACAAGGATAATGGAAACATCTGACCCGCCAATTCAGAATGACTGGTGAGGCTTGCATGTGTTAGCACTGGTGAGCCCTGGGATCCAAACTCGGTTCAAAGAACACCAAGCTACCACTGTCCATAAACCTGTGGCAGTGTGACTGGGCGGGGTGCTTAACTTCTCTGCACTTCATTTCCTCAGATCAGGAAAATGGAGCTGAGTCCGGGACCAACCCCCCAGACGTCTGGCCAGCGATAAATAAGACTACATTTTTTTCAACAATTGCATAATGGAGCGGTTAAGGAGGTGTGGGGGAATGGAATCCGACTGTCTGAGAGGAGTCTCTATTCTCCTGCTGCCTGTCTAAGGGAACTTGGGCAATTTATTTAGCCTCTCTGAAATTGTTTCCTTGCCAGAAAGAAGGAAAATTAATAATTGTACTAGCTTCCTTATATATTTTTGTGGGATTGACAATGCAAGGGTCGCACATCATTCCTGGCATTACTGAATACTCAGTGTACGGTACGTGTCAGTCTTATGGGTCTCTACTCCCATGAGGGAGTCCTTGTTGGCCTCACTCCCATGAGAACAAGGGTTTTCCTCCATCTTAGCTGCTGCTCTAAGTTAGAACAGAGCCTGGCACATAATAGATGTTCACTAAAGCCCTCCTTCTCATTTATAGCTTCCCACACTCCCTACATTTTCTGATTGGGATTCATAGTCAGTAAAGAGTTATCAAACACCTGTTTTATTTCAGATACTGCCCTACACTCCGGGAATAGAGCAGTAACTAAGACATGCATACTGACTTCTCCCAGGAGCTTACATTCCCACAGAGAGAGGAAGAGGGGCTATACTTCAGAAGGAAATAAGGTCTATGAAAGACACGAGCGCTCCCAGTGATAACGAGGAACTGGGTTGAGGGGCGGGTGATTCAGAGGGTAGGAAGGCTCCTGAGAAGGTAGCTTTTGAGCTGACCCCAAAAGATAGAAAAGAGCCAGCCATGAAAAGAACTAATCGAAGAGAGTCTGAGGTGGAAATCTGGGAAGGGGGCAGTGTTATGGGTTGAGATATGCTGAAATCCTAACTCCTTGTACCTGTGAACATGACTTTATTTGGAAATCGGATCTTTGAAGATGGAATCAAGTTAAGACGAGGTCATATTCAATTAGTGTGGACCTTAATGCAATGAGTAGTAGTATTCTAAAAAGAGAGAGAGACACAGAGAGGGAGGTGACCATGTGAGAACAGAGACAGAGAATGCAAGGATGTGTCTACAAGCCAAGGAGAGCCAAGGATTTCTGGCACAACAGAAGCTTGGAGAAAGGTATGGAATAGATTCTCCCCCAAAGTCTTCAGAGGGAGCACGGCCCTGCCAACACCTTGATCTCAGACCCCTAGCCTCCAGAACTATAAGAGAAGAGATGTCTGTTGTTTTCACCCACCCTACTAGGTGTGGGGCTCGGTAATGCACACGACGGTAATGAAAGGCAGGCTCTGAGGACGGAAAGGAAGAGGAGGGATGCTGGTCTGCTGGGGCAGGGATTAAGAGAAGAGCTCATAGGAGAGGCAGGCTCAGATAGGACCTATGGACCGCAGTGGGAACAGCGCTGGCTTCTCAGCCTGGGACTGGAAACCAGGGAAGGACCCGATCTGATCTGTGTTTTTCAAAAATCACTCCAGCATCTACAACAGGGGACTAATTCAGCCTGTGATAGTGATCCCTGTTAAGAGCCTGGGGTGGATTTTAATGCCTTAATCCGCAGCATCATTTGCTGAAAGGGGGACTCTTCCCTGAGTTCAGTGAGCCCAGAAGCAGCCAGCAGAACTAGGAGAGGCTCAGAAAATGTGACAGATGCTACATTTTTGCTTGCAGTCTCGGATGTTTCTACTTCAAACCATGATCTGCCATCAGTCTTCCACAGTGAATTCGCTAATAGTGTTCCAGAAGTGAGGCACATCTCTTCTATGAATACACATGCATACCTATATGTAAACATACACATTGTGCACAGGGTCCTACATCCATGGGTGGGGATTCTTAGGAAATACACAGGTAGCGGTTCCTGCTACCTACGGTCCAACCTCGGTGGTTGCTTTTTTTCCTCTCTCTCTAAGGATAAAAATACAGTGTTTTGTCTGTTTTCCCCCACTGTGATCATTCGGGTTTTCTGACTGTGTATTAGTTCTGTGTATTAGTTACCCTGGCAACATGGTAGACTTGGATCTGATTGGCCAGGGTGTCAGTTCATTGTCGGAGCTGTGGGCCCAGTTTTGAGCGATACAAGTGTGTGTATATGAACCTGAGCTCTCCAGGCACGCTTGGCAGGGGAAACCTGATCCAGCAGAACCTCGGCATCCTCTCCGGCTGCCCAAAGGACCTTTCCTCCACCTGCAGTGAATGTCCTCCACCTTGCTTTCGGAAAGACGCAAGTGCTCCTCTGTATCTTTGAAAAATCTGTTAGGAAATGTGCTCAGCCTTGCTACCTTCAGCCCTCGGTGCAGAACGTATTTATTTATAACAAGAAATTAATTCTCAGGGAAGCTAAGGGAGAATAATCCCTTTACTGGACTAGAGCCCAGTACACAGCCTGAATTCAGGTGTGCTGGGCAAAAGGAAGCAGACGCAGCCAAATGCTTGCTTTCCTGTCGATACTTTTCATTCATAATGACCTTTAACTTAAGAATGAGGTCCTAGCATCCCAGGAAGCTAAAGATTTTAACTGGGACAAAAAAAATAGCCCAGTTTATGCCAACGCTATTGAATCATATACTTATTCAATGTATCAGATATGTCATTTACTCATTAGAGACTGGCTCTTTCACTGACCAATTATGTAGGAAAAAAAGCAAAGCCCTACCTCTAGCTGAAATTCTTTATCAACCAATGAACAAAGAATCCCAATACAAAGTTATACAGAATGATGCCTTAAAAAGCAATAACTGTATTTTTCTTATTTGCACAAAATTCTAAGTAACCCTACCCGGCTCACGTTCCAAAAATCCTTGTGTTTTCAAAGGAAGCATATCATTGATGCCTGGACCCACCACGCTCTCCGCATTTGAACATATTATATTTAACTAGGCTACATAGCCAGCCTAGTCTTAATATAGATGTAAAAGTCATTGGCAAGCAGTCATTTTTCACCTGGGTTAAGTGTTACAGTATGTTCAGTAAAGTTAACATTTAGGCTGTCCAATTTCAAAGGAAAAAAAGAATCTGAAGGGAAAAGAGACAAGAAGCACATTCCAAATAGACTTCCAAAAATGATTGCACAGTAATAATTAATTCTTCTGCTAAAGTTACCAGGGGGAGGGAAAGTGCCTTCTAGAACTTACAGTTTTCCCCCATGGAGAACAAATGCCTTCTTTATCATGCACAGAGCAATGAGAGAATCAGAATGTGGTCGGGGAACCAACCACCTCCTCCAGGACCGAGGCAACAAACGAAGTGACATCAGCTTTCAAATTCTGCATGCCATCTAAGGTATCACTTTGGGCAGTCAGACTTTGTCAGCTAGTCTTGTTTGCAAGGCTATCAGTGGCCCATCCGAACCAACAGGTTTTATAAATCCACCAGGAACACAATCATACAGTCTTAGATTTGTACAGGGAGTGTTAATTTGTTAAGCACACATAGTAGAAATATATCACAATTTTTTTATAATCCTTCTTTGGTACATTTTTATTGCCTGAGAAATAAAATGGGAATCCACCCAAAAGGTACTGGTCCAGGTGTCTCTACCCCCAGGGAGGCCTGCTTGCTTCGGGATTTGCGCCCAGGCAAAGTTCCCCGGGAATGATCCTCTCTTGGTTGCGGGGGTAGGAGGGATGGTTTAGGTAAGCAAAAGCTTCCTCACCCAGCCCCAGCCTTTACTGCCTGAAAGCTACCCTCCCCGACCTCTTGCTTCCTACACCTCTAGACCACAGACAAATGCCCAGATCTCCACATCATCCAGATTTTCGGAGAAGACATGGCAGAGCAAGGAAATAAAAAAGATGCTGTAAGTCTGTGCGGCCAGCAGCAGTTGAAAGGAAAAAAAAAAAAAGTAAGGAGCGGGTGGGGAAGGGAGGTGGGAGACACCAGAACCTCATCTGGAGCCAACAGAGCTCACGTGAAGGACAGCAAAGAATGGACCCCAAATCAAAGATTCTGCAAAAATCCAGGCAGAAGACACGGTGACAAGTGAGGAGAGAAAAAGATGCAGGCATTCATAAAACAGAGGGAAAAAGAAAAAGCAACCCAAAGCCTCACGGTTCTACGTACAAGCCAAGGTATATACACACGCCAATAAAAGCAGGCAAGTGGGGAACAAAGGGTGTCATAGCAACCTCAACGAGCCCCGTTGTGCTACCAACAGCGGTGCTCCTGGTCGTCCATCAAGGAGCCTCCGGGATCCGAACACGACATTCACACGGGGCGGGCTGTGGCCACCCCAGCCGGAGGGGTCGCATCCCTGCGAGGCACCCTGGCCTCCTTTCTTCCTTCCTCCCCACCTAAAATCCAAGCGAGGTCTGTTCCAAGCCTCTCCCTTTCTTCCCTCAACCACTGCTTTTCTGAAATGCAGGGAAACATAATCTGGACACACTTGTGTTCCCCAGTTACGTTTCCCCAAACTGTTTCAGATCGGGGTGGGGGGGGTGGGGAGGGTGGGGGAGTAACACGGCCCTCCCCCTGTGCTCTCAAAAGCTCCCCTGACCCTTTGAAAACAAAGGCAAGACAATAACCAAAGAAGGGGGAGGGAGGCACATAAATGCATTTTGCTTGATTTTGCAAAATCAAGCATACCACCGTTGGGATTCATTTGGGATTGTGGATTTCCAGTGGGATATAAAGCTCATTTACCTGTGCCTAATTCAAAAGAGAAATGCTCATTTCCTTCCACCTCAATCTCCTACGTAAATTACAGGCCTCTTCTTTATTAATAGACAGTCATTTCTTTCTACTTTCTTCTGGTTTGAGTGGGGGAAATACTGTGATTCCGGAAGAAAAAAAAAAAAGGAAAGGAAAGAGAAGTGTTTCTCCAGCAAGACTTGGAAGACTGTAGAAAATAAGAGAACTTTTACAAGAACCTAATGGAGATATTGACATGTGTGTCTGGAAATCTAAACTTAGCAAAGTGTAAGGCAAGAACAGGGCTTTCTCACTTTATTTCTGTATCTGGAAAGTTTCAGCGGCTGCTACCACATGAATATTTATTAATGCATTGTGAATCAGAACCTGTGATTATTACTCAAACTATCTTTTTACCTTACAAGCTTCAACTCAGAAGAATAAAAACACATCTGCTTTTGCTCTTCCCATATTTTATTCAATGTTTTAACAGCTTTGCTGTAAATATCTCATCCATTACGATTCAGCTGTGACTATACTGGCTTCACATCTCCTGTCTTATTACTGTCATCACGGTTAAACAACACACGGTTAATTCTGTTAACTAACAAGTTCATTGTTCCAGCTAGTCAGCGATCTCCCGTTTGTTGGGTCCACATGTTGAGAGAATTGGGTATGAACCAAAGAAGGGCCTGAGTGAGGTGTGTTCCTTTTGGTTCAGATGAGTGGGTTGTTATTTGAGACAGTCACTCAATGGGCTGTCGTGGAAGGAGTGCATCACTCTGAGGATAGGGCCAAATCCAACCCTATTGGATGAAGAGATTGTGCAACCGTCAAAGAATTCGGTTCTGGAATATGTAAGTATTATGAGAGCCTTCGATTCTCTGTGTGGTGCCTGCACTTCTTGATAGCTGCCATCCAAGGTCCACCTTATAAACCTGTCTTCTTCCAGAGTCTTCCCAGAAGAAACATGCTATTTTTTCCCCACTCTAGCTATGATTCGGTTTGTCTGTCAGTGTGGTCTGACAGTCCGGAATGCAGGATTGGAGGTCCTGCAGACCTGGTTTGCTTCCCGGCTCTTGACATTTGCCGGCTGTAGGGACTTGGATAATTTACTCAGCATCGGGGACCCTCGTCTCTTAAAATGGGGGCAGCGACCACACCTACTCATCAGATGGTTCTGATGCTGCCAGGAGAAAATGTGTATCAAGTTCTGTATCAGTGAAGATTCGGTGCAGCAAATAGAAATCACTACAGCTTTTTCAAGCATGAAATGAGTTAATTTGGGTATTAGGTATGCTATCTATTGTTATGATAATGTCATGACACACTCATTGGCTTAAGACTATGAGCATTCATTTCAATCATGGGTCTGTGGGTCAGAGATGTGGGCTTGGCTTGGCTGAGTTCTTTTGGTCATGGTGGACCCATTCCATGTCTTCTGTTGACTGGTGCATCTGGGTTCATCCAGCAGGATGGCCCGAGCACTCTCCTGGAAGAGGTAGAGAAGCCAAAGGACTGCTTCTTAGGTGGTTTGCTAACATCCCATTGGCCGAAGCAGGTTACACATTGAGCCCATAGGCAAGGGTGGAAATAGAAAATCCCACCCAGGGTAGCTGGATGTGAAGGTGAAAACCACTGTGGTTTTCCAGAGCCTGAGGGGCTTCGCAGGATATAGGAATTTAGTGTTAAAACTGGGAGAGTCCTGGGCAAAGCAGAAGGCACTGGTCACTATGTTAGCACATTTACGGGATAAGAACATGGACACAATGAGGGTTAAGAATTGTAGCCTTGGAGTGCGTGGGTGGGTGTTTGGCTAAGTGTTTGCTTTTGATTCATGTCATGGTCCCAGCGTCCCGTGATCAAGCCCCACGGGGGCTCCCAGCTCAGCTGGGATTCTCCTTCTCCTTCTGCCTCTGCCTTTCTACCCTTTTCATACTCACTCTCGCTCTCTCTCAAATAAATAAATAAAATCTTTAAAAAAAAAAAAAAGAATTGTGGTCTTATGTCTTATGAAAGGGACTTTGGAGTTGCCTATCAAATATTTGGAAGGATTGGGGCGGGGAGAGGCTATTGGTCTGAAGGTCATGGCACTGTTATAGCTTTGCCTATTAGCCCTGACAATTTAGCAACCAGACGCTAGAACGTGGCAACGGGCTACCATGGAATTTCCATGAAGTGCCTGCTGGTCAACCATCATTGTCCCAGGAGGGATCTGCCCCCCTCCCACCCTCCAGATCTCCATGAGGGCAATGATGAACAGAGCCTAACTCTAACCCAGAGCTCTGATGACAGGAAAATATGGGAAGTATGTCCTTGAGCTTTCCAGCCCCCTAGAAGAGAGGAAAATTGAAACAGAGCATGAGGGGCTCGGTCCACAAAGGCTCACATGAATGTCAGGCTCATGGGGAATGTTATCTGTTGTGATGCTGGTCAGATTCATTCAGATTGAGTCATTGATATGACCGGCTATGAATCCCTGGGTCTGTAACCCTCTCTCTGGCTCAGCTAAAATTATAGGCAAACAGGTTACCTTCTAAGATACCTGATTCCCAGAAGGCTACCCTCGAAAAGACAGAATCATTATAAAGAAAATGGTTTTATAGCATTTCAGCTCCCAAGGATAAATGGAGAATTTTTAAGAAGTCACATGCCTTTTTTCACCTTGTTTTGCTTTAGGTATTATTGGGTTTTCTTTCCTTTTCTTTTCTTTTCTTCTTTTTTTTTCCCCTCTTCTGAAAATTATCTGGGTATTCTCAGAATCTGAAAGGTGTTGTTCAGAATCTGGGAGAAGATTTTAATCAGTTTTCATCACTTTAGTCCCGTTGACTTGTCATCACACATAGTTACAAAAAAAAAAAAAAAGAAGAAGAAGAAGAAAAAAAGAATGAATTCTGAAGGCATTTGAAATGAGCGTCATAGATCTTGGCCTATATCTGACCTATTCTAAAGAAAGCAGGAAACAACACACCTATCTTGAGAAGGTCACTTGAGTCTAGTGATTTCAAAACACAAATGAGCTGAATTTATTAGGGAAAACTCTGGTTCATTAGAGATAATTTTTCTAAGACACAGTTCCTTAAGGAAAACATACCTTTGCTGTGATTCTAAATCTGTCTCCTGAGAAATCTCAGATGCCTGCTGCTCAGTTTGAATTCTTTGCCGCCCTTAACTTTCTGGCTGCACGTTAGAAATCATTTTAAATGAATTGAATAAAATTCACAAGTGTTATATGCCAGCAAATGATGAACTCACAGGAAATATGACTCAAATCCACTTTTTTCATTTTGGTTTTTTTCCCCTCATAATAAATAGAAATGAACAAATGTGGCTTTAATGACATCTTGGAGTGAGAGCTTTTATTGATATATTATCAGTCGGAAGCGTGTAATGCTTCGGTGAAGTAAACTCCATTCCACATATTTATAACCAGATTGAAAAAGGTGTGTTTGTTATTTTGTGTGACACTTCCTAATGATAGTGAAGTTTTGTATATGAAGATATACATGCACGATCATAAAAATGAACAATATTTCAGCTTACAAAATGTTTCTTTGATTGAAGATGTTTTTGTACTTACTTAGTTTCCAATTACTTTTTTAACCTGTGCTCACAAACTTAAAAATGGCTTTTCCTCATTTCTGTAAAGTTGTAAACAGATGCTTCAGACCCTGTCAGCTGAAACAAAATGGGGATCGCCTGTTTTAGAACGACAAGTCCTTCTCTGGGCAGCTGAGGGTCTGGTCCTTAGCTGATTATGGTCTGTACCAGGTCCGACTGTTTGGGTTACAAAACACAGAATAGGCTTAAGGAAGGAGTGGGCCTCTTGGCACCAGCCTAGAGGACTGGCTTCAGACACTGTGGCATGAAGGTTCTCATTGATGTCACAGGAACCCAGTGACCGGCCATCCCTCAGCTTTGCTTTCCGATTTACGTTACATTTCTTTTAAGCCAGGGTATCTCCACAAAGTCACAAGATGATAATAGCCCTAGAACACACACTCTATCTCTGTCTCTGCATCTGTCTCTGTCTCTGTCTCTCTCCCTTCTCACCCCCAACCAACTGAAGAAAACACAAGAGTTTGTCTACCGTTGCCTCAAACTGCTCCCATGCATTCCCCCGAAACCAGCTGTGTTACCAGGGGTGTTATTAAGTACCTAGTGCTGTGGAACAGAGTATATTTGGAAGCTTAGCAGCTTAAAACAACATTCATTTATTACATCAAAGTTTCTGTGGGTGAAGGATCCAAGTGTGGCCTAAGCAGTTCTTCTAACTCAGTGTCCCCAGCAGGGCTGCTGTCAAGGTACTGGCCTGCCTCAAGGTTCAGCTGGGGCTGGATCCACTTCCAAGTTTACTCAGCGTGTGGACAGGATGCACTTCTTCATGGGCTGTTGGACCGAAGGCCTTAGTTCTTCCTTGGCTGTTGGGCAAAGGCCATTGTCTACTCTTTGCCATAAGTGTCTCTCCATCAGGCAGTTCACAATAAGGCTGCTGACTTTATCAGAAAGACCAAATGAGACAGGGAGAGAGAGAGAGATGCAAAGACATAGAGATAGAATTCAGTTTTCAATCCTCATCCTGGAAGAAATATCCCATCGCTTTTGCCAATTATATTCATCAGGAATAAATAAATTAGGAATCAGCCCAGACTCCAGAGGAAGGAGTTACACCAAGGAGGAAACATCAGGAGATGAGATCGTGATAGCCATTCCAGAAGCTGCCTACCACAAAAGATAACTAAATGTGCTGGGTTTATGAACAGTTCTTTTTGTCTGTATAATAATTTATTGAGTGGATATAGCAAAACTTACCTTTTTTTAATTTAGTAAATTGACTTATTTAAAATAGGTTTTAAAATTTTCTCCCATAGCACAGATAAAACTGTGGTGCATCTTTCTTTGAAAGTCCTTTTAAAAACTCAAGTACAGGGGCGCCTGGGTGGCTCAGTGGGTTAAGCCTCTGCCTTCGGCTCAGATCATGATCTCAGGGTCCTAGGATTGAGTCCCGCATCAGGCTCTCTGCTCAGCAGGGAGCCTGCTTCCTCCTCTCTCTCTGCCTGCCTCTCTGCCTACTTGTGATCTTTCTCTGTCAAATAAAAAATAAATTCTTTATTAAAAAAAAAAAGTCCTTTGGTAATTGTATCCAGGAAATCTAGACTCAAATGCTCATAGGGACATGTTGAATGCTGTCCCTCTAATGGGACAGTGGTCACTCATATCCAGCTTCCTATCAACATGTGGGGGCATGAACCCTAATCTCCTGCTCTTCAAGAAAAATAGGAAATTCCTATTTGTATGTGAACTGTCCTTTTGGCTCCACTGGAAACAAAATGTACTTAAACGAGTGTGCTGGCCAAAGAAAACTGGTCTGCAGGCTGGATCTGATACACCGACTACCATTTGAGACGGACAACCTAAGGGCTGTATTTCTGAAATCAACCTTAAGGGGGAAAAGATACAGGAAATGGCAAAACTATGGAAGCAATAAAAAGATGAATGGTTGCCAGGAGTTAGGGAAAAGGGAGTGATGAACAAGCAGAGCCCTGAGGATTTGCAGGGGTGAAACTATCTGTATGATACTCTAATGATGGGAATATGTCATCGTACATTTGTCAAAATATGGGGTGTGTCCCACAACAAGAGTGGACCCTGATGTACACCGTGCACTCTGGGGGACAATGATGTGTCCACATAGGTTCATCGTTGTAACAGATGTACATTCTGGTGGGGGAGATGGATAATGGGGAGAGGCTATGGTTGTGTGGGGGCACGAAAGGGTATATGCGAACTCTCTGTACCTTCTGCCTAATTTTGTTGTAATCCAAAAACTGCTCTAAAAATAAAGTATATTTTAAAAAACTGGATATAAAGGAGTGAGGTTATGTACAAATTTTTTCTCTTTGATTTTCTAAACATCCTTCAACAAGCAAATAGTACAGGCAGCCTTCACGTCACACACCAATGCGGGACTATAAAAATGACTTTGCAACATGAAACTGTGCAAAGCAATATTAATAATCAGTGGTAAAATTCCAATCGCTCCATGACCTTTAAAAATGTTTGCCAAAACATTAAAACTGTCTTCCTGTTGCTTATAAATGCATACAAAAATGAAAAAAATGGTACAAGTAAAATTTATTTTATACACTATACTTTAATCATTAGAAACATGAACATGGATGTGTCTATGTCTTTATGAGAGCTTATCAAGTAGTTTGAATACTGCCGATGGGTCTTCTTCTCATTATATAACTTAGGAAACAAAAAGAGCATCTTTCCCAGGCCTTGGTGAATTGGCATACTGAATTTTAAGTCTGGCTCAGCTTCCAACACTCTGATCCTAGTGCTTCCAATGTCATGAACAATCTCTAAGAGTTCACTTCTAAATATGAAGTTTTTGCCAGCATCACTTCCTCTAGGACACCTTCCTCCTTTTTGTCAAAAAGTCTAAGGTCAACTTCCTCCCCAGGAAGTTCCTCCCGCTGCACATCTAGAGCCTCTCAGGCAACAGGGGCATCCACATTCCCACGCACAGCTGTTTCTCCAACAACTCCCTTTATGTTCAATGCCTACATCACTTCCAGAGTCAATTTTCACTTCTATGCTGTACTTGGATCTTCGTTTGTCAATCCCCTCCATCGATTGCTCACATTTGTGAAATGTCACATGGGTTTTCCACTGGGAGACAAGGAGGCAACACCACCACACACTTTGCTGTCTGAGTGTGGACGGCACACAAGTGTATAGAAACCAGTTACCAATGGGCTGAGGAAGGGACAGGATGGGGCCCTGGAGGGCCACACCTCTCCTACCTGTGTGCTGATCTGTGTCCAGAAGAGCTAACTGTGCAGCTGGTAGTTTGTGCCAGCACTCCCAATTCATAGACCGTGGTAACTCAAAATGGAATCATGTTGTGTGGTGGGGGCTGATGTTAATGAAAACATGGTCACTGAAATTTGTGCAAAGAAAGGTCTGCCAGTACTTCTATATTGGAAAAACAAACTTTATTACAAAAAAAAAAAAAAAAAAAAGATTCTTTGCTCCTTTTTTGGTCACAGGCAGACTCAAGGACTAAAGATAGACTATTGAAGAAGACACACTGCTGGTTGAGTTCAGTTGATTTATGACCCTGGAGACCTCATGGAACATTTTGTAATGTTATTTTGTTCAGACTCCCTGTGAATATGTACATCTGGAGACATATATATTTATGGAAAATGATAAATATTTTTTTCTCCCCTACCTTATGTCTAAGTAGGTCATGTTGGCAATATTTTCAGTACTTATTACATTTCAGCCAATGTATTTCCAAGAGCATGTAGAATGTAGCTATAGGATACACATGGGTGGTAACAGTGTGTACAAGACTTCAAAGTCCTATAAATATGATTGTTCTCTGCGAGCTAATCCGGGAAACTAGAACATCATGGATCAAAGCAGAGAAATGCAAAGTCAACTTAGAAATATCATTTTAAAAGCTGTATGATATGCCCTTAATAGATGCAAAATGGATAAATGTTAACTTTTTAAAAAGTCATGGCTTTTTTTAAATAAGAGGAACTAAGCAAAATAGCCGTCAAGGGGAAATTCTTTAATGGGGTAAATACCTATCACAAACACTCCTCCTAAGGTTGAAAATGAGAAGAGTTGCTATTAAATCTAGCAACACAACAACACGACAAATATGCCCCATTGTTCTTACTGGACAACAGGGTTCTGAAGGTCCCGGCCAATGTATTAAGAAAAGAAGCAAATATAGGAATAAGGATTAGAAAGGAAGCAATCACTATCATCATTTGCAGCCGACAAGGTCATCAATAAGGAAAACAGAGATTCAACAAAGTAGAACAAATTTGCTAAATATCATATGGACATTTAAAAGGTCCTGGACATAATCCTGGAAATAATTTTAGGGAAGCATCAAGGGGATCCCTAAGTTATCAAATCTGTAGAGAACCAGGTGGAAGTTTATTAGCACAGATAAGCAATCCTGTGGATATGCCTGGGACTAAGTAAGTCACAGTTCAGAGACAATTAGAATCAAAGAGGACAACATGAGTGAGACCCCAGTAAACCCTATCTTAACATGCACATTCCTGATCTAATTGCCAAATATGCCAATACAATGAAACCAGTCAGTACCTTACTAGTTATATAACTAAATCACCTGAGGCCACCCCAATTTTCAAGATTTCAAAAAATTTGCATTGTGCCCATTGTTTAACAGTCCTTCGGAGTCCAATGCTGCCCAGCCATTTATCAAGGTCAGCCAATGGTGGTTCATAGGCTGATTCAAAGTTTGCTGAGCCCATTAGGAAGAATCATACCTTCCCAGGAAGGTAGATTTACTCAGAGCCCAAATCCTCTCCTTTTCCTGAAATTCAAGAACAAGATGTTCATAGATTTCCTATGTGTTGCTTGCTGCAAATGCCATTGAGGTAACTTGACCATTTTAGCCATATCTCCTCATCCCAGAAAAAAAGAAAAATCCATATTCATGAAATTATGGTATGTATCTCCACGGGGTACCCAGACCTTCTGAAGCCTGATCAAGAGACTACAGATTAAGCACCCCGCTCTGCGTTATGTGGTCCATCCCCTCCAACACGCATCAGTGTTCATCACAGTGGTTCAAAATAAAGAAGCCCTTCCCATCAATGGCCTGGGCTTATATCTCTGCTTGGTCCTTAGTAACCTGTGTGACCTTAATTACATTACATAAACTCTTTGCGCCTCAGTGTTATTATTTGCAAGGGGAATCATCATCATCCTTACCTCACTGGGTAGGCATGAGGATGAAATAAGACAAGACAAGGTAAGCTGTTGGCACACCGCCTCTTGTAATGAATGATCAACAAATGTCAGTTATTACCATTTTACTACTATCCTGCGAGACTGCTTTGTTTTAGCTTTTTTTTTTTTTAATATTTTATTTGTTTTAGCTTTTTAAGATAAATACACTTTATGATCCATACCAGAGTTTTTAACCTTGACACTATTGATATTTGGGGCCAGATAATTCTTTGCTGTGGGAACTGTCCTGCACATTGGAGGATGTTTACCCATATCCCTGGCCTCTACCCACTAGATGCCAGAAATACACCCACATTTCTGACAGACAAAAGTGTCTCCAGTCACCTACCTCTCTTGACAGCTAAAATCACCCCTAATGGAGAATCACTGCTCTACACTGATGAAATGGATATTTCGAGACTTTGTTCTTATGGCAGAAGCAAAAGTAATTATAATATTTAAAATGTGACTGTTGTGGGACGCCTGGGTGGCTCAGTGGGTTAAGCCGCTGCCTTTGGCTCAGGTCATGATCTCAGGGTCCTGGGATCGAGCTCCGCATCGGGCTCTCTGCTCAGCAGGGAGCCTGTTTCCTCCTCTCTCTCTCTCTGCCTGCCTCTCTGCCTACTTGTGATCTCTCTCTGTCAAATAAATAAATAAAATCTTTAAAAAAAAAAAAAAGTGATTGTTGCTCATGAAAAGACAGTAAGTCCAAAGTATTGTACTCAAAATGGAGAAGAAAGGGCTCTGGGGTTAAGGAAGAGAAAGTAATTGTGTGAATAGGGATGGGAAGTTCCAAGTCTCGGTACACACACATGGGCAAAGGGAATTAATGTGAAGCACAAGGGTTGTGAAAAATACAGAGAAAAAATAAATGTTGGCAGTGGAACAAATACACTGAAAACTCTCTCGGGAAAAAAAATACATATATAGCTTAACCCAGAGAATACACACCATGAGTAACACCTGGAAGGAGTCAACAGAGACTGGATATGAAAAACAGAGAGAGGAAATGAGCAAAAGGACCCTACTGATTCCATGAGAGGTCCACACCACTGATTCATGATAAGACAGGATTATTTGATACGGAATTAAAGAGCAGAGTCCAGGGTTAAGAAATCCTTGGAAAAGGACCAAAGGCCAAGAATGGGCTGAGACCCCAAGCATCAGCCTTTTAAGAAACTAACATGGTATACCCATTTCTGAAACAAATAAAGCTATTATTTTGTGTATATGTGGTCCCCATAGTGTTGTCAAGTTGTCTTCCATTCTCAATAAATAAATTTGTGGGGGCTCAAAGTCCCTCTGAAAAAAAAGAATAGCTCAGAGAAGTTGAAAGTCAGCCCTGGTCACACATCAGGTGCATGGTCTATGAACGAGATAGGTTCCCCCTTCTTTTGGGTGGTGGCAGCAAAAACTTAATTGTCACTTCGATGTCAGTGTTGGTGATATGAATCCACTGAGAACTTCCAAGCATTTTGCGCATGCCCAGTTTTTCCAATTAATCCCCACAACCACCTTCTGAAGTAGCAACCATTAAAATCCCCACTTTACAGTTGAAGAAACCAAGGTTTTGAGAGGTTGAATGCTCCAAGGCTACACCGCCAGTAAGCAAGGACTTAATGCCCAGATGACAGTCCCCCACACTCTTCTCTTGGTTCCTGTCCTATATTCTCTTGAGCACTCATGGGGAGGGATGGGGTCCTGAATCACTTCAACTCACTGTGTTCAACAGAGTAAGGCATAAACAGACTAAGTGTTTTACTTATGCTGACATCTGAAAAAAACTTCCAAGTTGGCATCACTATCCACATTGTTCAAAAATTAAGCCAAAGTAACCTGGCCATCAAAAGAGGGAGCTAAGACTCAAACCTAGCTCCAGCTGACTCAAAAGGCTAAGGTTTCCCCATGAGATCAAAACACACACATTAAAATCAAAAATCTTACGCTCTGACATCTTTTCCGTGTCTCCCAATTTTTTGCCATGTGTGACCAATTAGCACAGTTGGCTAGAACATGGTGCTAATGAGGCCAAGGTCGGGGGTTAAATTCCTTCATGGGCTGAAACTTGATGCTTCCTTCCCAGAGTCACAGGCTGTGGCCTGCACCACAGCTGGTCTCCTCCCAGAAGCATCACATTGGTCAACAGTGCAACTGAGAAACCTTCGTTGAATAACGGCAAGTCCATCCACACTGTTGGATCAGCTCAGAACATGCTACACTGAGGCCTGACTATTCACAGAAATAAAGACCAATGTTGTTATTAGTTGCATAAATTAACAATTTTTGCCTACACACAAATAAAATTTAACTTTACTCTTTACGGATCGATGGAGCTGGGACTTAACTTTTAAAAACTCAAGTACAGGGGTGCCTGGGTGGTTCAGTGGGTTAAACCTCTGCCTTCAGCTTAGGTCATGATCTCTGGGTCCTGGGATGGAGCCCTGCATCGGGCTCTCTGCTCATCAGGGAGTCTGCTTCCCGCTCTCTCTCTGCCTGCCTCTCTGCCTACTTGTGATCTCTCTCTCTCTCAAATAAATAAATAAAACCTTTAAAAAAATAAAATAAAATAAAACTCAAGTACATCAAGAAAGATGCTAAAAGTTTGAGATATTGAATGACATGTGCAGTAATACCTCAATTACTTAAACTCATGAGGAAATGAGTTATTTTGTATGTGTAAATTATGTTAAGATAATGGAAGTGTCTCCTTAGTACCAAGACATTTTCGTATTACAAACTCTGATGGAAATCTTTCTAAATGGAACTCACGTCTTCCTGCCTCCTCAAATTGAGGACATAGAACATGATTTATCCTACATATCTGTTATTTACAAGAAACACAATTTCAACAAAGTAATTCTTTTTAATTGAAAATGAAGAGATGGGAAAATAGAGAGCAACCAAGAAAGTCAATGTTAACACCAGACAAGGTTAAAGTAATTTAACCTGGGAATTTAAGGTTAAAGTAAGAACAGGATAAAGAGGAATATAATGTAGTGATAGAAGACATTTCTCCAATGAAAATGCAATAATCAATAATCTATGTGCACCAAATAATACGACTTCACTAAGTCCCAATTTCCTGTGCCTTCTTGCTATTCCTCAAACAGGCTAAAGTGGTTTCTGACTCAGAGCCTTTGTGGCTTTGCAGCCAAAGTGAATTTCTGCCTGGGGTTGCATTCCCACTTTATTGGGAGACCGATCCTGCTTATGTAAGGTCTGAAGTTTATACAACTTGGAGACCCTAACAAATACAAGAATATAAAATTAGGTACAGAAGTAAATATGAAACAAGAAACCATGAATTTTATTTTATTTTTAAGGATTTATTTATGTATTTGAGAGAGTGCGTGCATGCAAGTAAGGGGGAGAACAGAAGGAGCAGGAGACAAATCATACTCCTGCTGGGCAGAGAGCCTGTCAGTGGGCTCGATCCCCGGACCCTAAGACCATGACCTGAGCTGGAATCAAGATTCGGACACTTGACCAACGGAGCCACCCAAGTGCCCCAATAAACCAGGCATTTTAAAAAGCTGAAAATACCACAAACATCACAAGATCCAGAAAAATCATGTAACAATTCTTACTAATTCACTGCCTGATGTGCCTCTATAATAAATCTCTTTTCCACATTTTTAAGCTGTATACCATTTGATTTCCTTTTTCATAACAATAATTTTTTTTAATTTCCATTAAAAAGTTACACAATTCAGACCTTTGCCCAGCACTGTTAATTGAAATTGGCTTCATGTTATTAGATAATTGGGATATATAACACATGTGACTCCGTATACTGGTGTATTTGCCTTCATAATACTGCTCCAGGTTTATGCCATACAATTTGAAAACTACAGTAAATTTTATTTGGCATCATTTTTTAAAAATAATAAAAATCTCCAGTGCTTTCAAAATTGTATACAGTATATTATCAAGTGTATTTCAGGTAGGGAAGAAATTCTGTTGTTTCGTGCATCCATAAGAAATTAATCCTCGGGGCGCCTGGGTGGCTCAGTGGGTTAAACCGCTGCCTTCGGCTCAGGTCATGATCTCAGCGTCCTGGGATCAAGTCCCGCATCGGGCTCTCTGCTCGGCAGGGAGCATGCTTCCCTCCCTTTCTCTCTCTGCTTGCCTCTCCATCTACTTGTGATTTCTCTCTGTCAAATAAATAAATAAAATCTTAAAAAAAAAAAAAAGAAATTAATCCTCTGCTTCAAATTATACATTTGAGGCTGGAGAAATTTTTGCATGGCCTGGCTTCTGGCTCCAAATGTTTTAAACCTTCAGTCTTCTCTACTACCCACATACATCAAGTAATGGGTGCCTAGAAAATATTCATATCTCTATAGAACCTCTAGCTTATACCCTTGTATCACCATCCTGGGGAAGACAGCAAAGCTGGCATTGGAAATATTCTGCAAGCCGTTCTAGAATGTTGAACAATAAGCAGTACAATGAGCAGTAACTTAACTATACAAATGGGGACCTAGAACCACATATGTATGTTCCACTAAACCCAAGTTAAATGAATTCCCAGGTCTTTCCCTCAGCCATATCCAAAAACTGCCAGTAGCCACCTACATGTGCAAATTGGACAACAACTCCTGGTCATGTGGGGGTATTGCTATGGTGCCTCCCAGGTACTTGGAAGAACGGGGACAAGACAGAACCTTAGTTCTGTCTAGGTTTGAATGATATACCTCCAGAACAAGGCTTCTCTACTCTGGCATTACTGATGTTTGAGTCCAGATCATTCTTTGCTGGGGAGTGAGGAGGGGGGTGGTCTGCACCCTGTAGGATGTGAGTTTAGAAGCATCTCTGACCTCTGCTCCCTCAGTACCAGGAGTACCTACCCCTGCCCCACTAAGGATACCCAAAATGTCTCTAGATATGGTTAGATACACCCCGAACGCTAACACTATTCCCTGTTGAAACTCACTGGTCCAGAGAAAAGAGTTCAGACAGTGAATCATTCATTTAATGGACGCTTGCTGGATACCTGCTATGTTTAAAGCCCGGTGCAAAGTTGCTTTGCACGAGCCCATGGTACCAGTGGGAAGACAGATGATGAACAATAAATTTCACAGACTGCAGAAAGGGCCATATGGAAGGTCTTGAAGACACTAAGAATCTAAGACGAAGCTCCTTTCTGTGTCCCCAGGCTGTTGGGGGATCATGAGGATTGTAAAAGATGAGGTTACCCTGCATCTACTCCACCAAAGCGACCTTGACCTTGGTGTGATAGAACCTGAACATGTATGGGGAATTACAGGAAACATTTCAATTAACCACAACAGTCAGTATTTACAAATCCTGGCCAGGGAACATGGAGAAAGTGTGTTAATCGTAACCAGGTGGAGGAATCCATCTGCTTTTCTTGTATTCGGGCAATTACATTCCTTACACTATTCCAGCCACACTCATATTTGCGGTCTACAAATCCTGGGAGATGTTGACAATTTTATTCATAGAAGATTTGCCACGAGGGTTTATCCCAGCCAAATGGAGGGAGGTGGGTGGAGAGGCTAAATCAATAAGAATTTAGATTGTGAACAGCACTGTATATAAATTAAAAAAAACAAAACAAAAACAAAGCAAAAATAACAACAACAACAACAAAAAACCTCACCTGTTCTGACACATATCATTCCTCCAGAACTCTTGAGATAACCCTGGTGTTGTTCTTACCCTATTGTGCCTTTACCCCCAGTCAATTACAAAACCTATTGACAGCAAAAATAGACTAACTCCAGGGTACATCAAAAATCGGCATCTGTTTCGCTCCAAGTGTCGTGTCCCTATCAAAAGTATTTGTTCACAGAAAGCCCCGGAACAGACAATATGACCCTTTGCTGAGTTGTTGGCATCTCCATAAAATTAGTAATTGGAAAGGGAATGTCACTAATTCCCATTCCTCTGTTGGAAAGTTACTGCAGTCTTTTATCAACTGGAACACTACGTAACTGCTCAGCAGAAATGAACTAACCCACTAGCTCTCTTCTGATTGCACGTAATCACAGGAGCCACTCAAAAGCATGTTCCTTTAATCTTTTTCTTTATCATCACTCTATTTTGCTGAACTTACCTTAATTTGGCCATTCAGACCTCTTCTGGAGGGTGCTCCATGGCCCTTCTGTGGATTAATTAATCCATTATTGCAATAATTTCCACTTATATAGTGCTTGATCATTAAAAATTCATTTTGATATTGGCAAGAAGTAATTTAACACTGTGGTTTTAAAGTGGTGTTTCCTCAAAATTTACTAGAAAAATAACATATGCTAATGCATTGAACCCATAATTCCAGGATCTCACTGTTAGGGGTGAGGTTAAACTTACTTTTTTAAAAAAAAATCAGGAAAATGATAATGCAAATGTCTCATCGCAGAGCAAAACTCATTGAGGAGGGTGTGGATTGATGACCTTCAGAGATCTCAACTGACAGCCAGGTCTTTGGGGCTGAGGAACCTAGAATGACACCTTCTCTTCTTGCTGGGGCTCAGGGTTCTTGCCTCTGAAATGGGGCTAATCCCTCCCATAGTGTTGTAATGCGGATCAAAGTGGACAATCTATGTAGAGAGTCCAGCACTGTGCCTGTTATGGAACCACAGTGGAAACTCGGGTCAAGGAAAAAGCTATTAGTTTGCCATGTAATCTCACTCCCCTATGCACACCTGTACACACCCCTAAGCATACCCCCCCACACTGCCATTTTCATTGTAATTCAACAAAGAAGCTGGTTCTATAAAATAACCAAATTAACAGGCTTTCACACCCACAAATTGACCAATTATATACTGGAGGAAAAAGTCTGCATCAGTTCAGTCAAAACGGGTCCACAGCATTAGCTGGTTGGTTAGTTAACTGATTGGTTATTTAGCTAATTGGCTAATTAGTTACTTATGTATAAGACTTGTTTCTCTATATCCTCTAAAAAAAAAAAAAAACTCAGCATTTCTGACATTGGGGGTTGGATAACTCTTTGCTGTGGGGCCTCTCCTATGAATTGCAAGATGTTAGCAGAATTCCTAGCCTCCACCCACTCCCTCCAAGTGCACCCACCTACTCTAATTGTGACAATGAAAAGTTCTCCAGATATTGTCATGTGTCTTCCAGGCTTATATGGAAGTGGCTTCCAAGTGGCCAAACCTCCAAGTGGCTTATATTCACATTAATATAATTGGGCCATCTTGGGGAAAGGGACCCTAAGGAACTTTGCGTATGGCACATTGAGGAAACTCAACTGTTAGACTAACCCCTTGGAGACCACCTGCAGCAAGGATTTTCACAATCCTTTGAGGTCTGCAGTCATATTTATGTTCTGATTTAGTCTGTTAATGGCTATCAGGGCCTCAAGGTCTCCCTGCTGTGTCCGGGTTTCACCAGAATCTAGAACTCTAAAAGCCATAATGGTGAGTTCCATGAGCGCATTCATCACTGAGCTCATGAGTTTAAGTTTCAGGACCCAGAGCCTGCACAAATCCCTTCTGAGGTCCTTAACTTAATTTTGTATATGTGATTTAATGTTCTCTTCCAAAAGAGGGTCCTCTAATGGGAGGGGTTTGGTTCCCATGAAATCTGGCTCTCCCCTTAATAGACACCATGCCCCATCTGTTCTCCACTGTACCCTCAGCACCTCCACAGTGTCTGGAACTCGATAGATCCACAGCGAAGTTTGCTGAGTGACTGAGTGACCGACTCGATGAATGAACAAAGGCAATAGTGATTTATACACTTTGGAAAGCATAAAAGGCCACAATAAATTCAGGGCCATGATCTATTGTCTGCTGATTTAGATAGACAGTGAAGGCCACTGGAGTTCAAAAGAGAGATATCACTTCAGCTGTGATGGAAAGGAGATATTACAAGCCAATCATAGAATCACAGAGTTTAAAAACAGCATTAAAATGAACCACAGTATGCTATTACCTATGGGACCAACTCAGAACTTACACTCTGAGCCTCAGTCCCACCTCCACTGCTTACCAGGTGGAAATCAGCCAGCCACTCTCTAAAATGGGTGCAAAAATAGTATCGATAGCATGCGACAGTTGTGAGGTTTAGAGGCATGCCACCTGCAAAGTATAGGGCATGGGGTCCAGCATAGGGCGGAGGCTCAGTACATGTTAGCTAATAATGTTACCAATTGGTCCCAATGGGTCAGGCATCATGCTAAACGCTTTCCAGACGTTAGTGGGGAAATGCTCATTAAGTCACAGGGAAATGGGGCCATTTTCTGAGTACCCCTGCAGTTCATCAATGTGCAAGGTAATTCACCACGTTCTGCCTTTAATATTTGTTGCAATTCGGTAAGTTAGGTGCTATTCCAATTTTGTAAGTGTGAACTCGAACTGAGAGGAGTTAGTTATGCGCAAAGAGGTTAAGCGAGAGTGTGGAGACAGACCACAAGCTACAAACGCCAGGACTGATATTTCTGCCAGGTTGATTCTATCCTACCAGCTAAGCGCTCAGGGATCAGATGAAAGGGTTCAGATCCTAGCTCAGCCCTGCTTGGACCTTAGCAACTTATCTAACCTGTTAAATCTCAGTTTCCTTATCTGCAAAACAGATACCTGTGTCAAGAAGTTCTAGAAAATACTAAGAGACACGGTGCATTTGAATGATACATGAAAAATGCCCAAATCTCCTAAGTATTGCTCTTGTCCAAAAGTATGAAAAAGAAAACACTATATTTGCCCACTTTCAAATCCCAATTTAATTTTTTTTTTAAAGAGAGAATAGAGGGAGAGAGAGAAGGAAAAGCAGACTCCCCATTGGGCGGAGAGCCCAACCTGGGGCTCAATCCCAGGACCCTGAGATCATGACCTGAGTGGAAGGTAGATGTTTCACCAACTGAGTCGCCCAGTTGCCCCTCAAACCCCAATTTTTTAAAAAAGATTTTTTATTTATTTGTAGAAGAGAGAGCAAGAGAGAGCATGAGCAGGGTGAGGGGCAGAGGGAGAAGCCGACTCCTTGCTGGGCAGGGAGCCCAATGAGGTACTCGATCCTGGAACCATGGCTGATCCGCCAAGAGCCACATTCTGGGGGCAAAGTGGGAAAAGATCATGAGGACCAGGGTAAGGAGAGAGGTGAATCCCTTGAAGTTTAGAAGTACACACTCCAATTTCTCTGCCACAGAGCCACCGGTGTTCGAGGCATAAATTTTCCTCTTAACATAAGTGACCTGTGATCACATTGAGGACATGGGGCTTCCTAGGATAGCAACAGTGGCCTCCAGAAAAATGGTAGCCAAATCTTTGGTTTTGAAAGTTATTAATCTTTACACAAAATTCCTAGCAGTGGCAAGGGGAATATTAGTTTTATTTAATTTCATTCAAATTACACTACAAAAAAAATTAAGGGGAATAATTATGAAAGTAAGGTCAACTTGATTTCCTATAATAATGTTTTTTGTTACCAGGCTCATTATTGCTAATTCTTTTCATAATCTTTGCCATCCAACCTCATTTGTTTCATTTATAAGTGGCAAGAAATGCACATCACCGAACGGCGATGAAATCAAGACAGCAACATGTCACTTGGGTGATCTCTGGAGAAAGTAATTCTTGTCTCTAGTTAACCTTTTAGGGAAAAACTCAACTGCATATTCCCAATGTAGGTGTTACATTTGTCAAAGTGAAGTTTTCCTCTTCTAGATCATTCAGTCATGCATCCTGGCTTGAGACAGTAGGGCTTTTGCCAAAAGTTGAAGTTTTATCCTGCTGTTCTGAATACTTACAAACCAAATGAAAAAGCACTCAAAGAGGTTTTAAACGGGCTTTTAGCATAACCCAAAACACACATACACACACACACACACCACACATACACACATCCATGAATTTTTAAATATGCAAAAACTCCTCTCACTTAGACTACTGTTTAAAAAAAAAAAAAAAAGGATCTTGCACGTTCATTACCGAAGACACTCATAGTTGAGATTTAATGTGCCCCATTACTGTAGTTTGAACCACTTTTTGGCTTTATGAAGAATCTCAGAATTGTCAGTAAAAAATAAAATAAAATAAAATAAAATAAAATAAAATAAAATAAAATAAAAATAAAAGCTCTGATCTGTTTTAAACAACTCATATCATAAAATTGGCCTTCCACAGCTAGAAGTTTCCCCTAACCACCAACGTGTGGGCCAACGTTTGAATTATCCATACCACAGTGGCTTTAAATACTTTGAATATCTCTCGTTTTGCTGATCACTAAAGAAACATTCAAGAACAAACACACATGGTCCCTGTGATCCTAGACTCCGCAACATATAATTGCATAAACACACAAACAAATGAAAGTATAATTACCAATTATGAGAAGCACATTCAAAGCAAGGGACAGTGCCCTCGCCAGCTGACGCTGCTATCACAAACAGCCACAGACTGGGGGTCTGAAATAACAGACATTTATTTCTCACAGTTCTGAGGCTGGGAATTCAGGAGCAGGGGGACGGCATGGCAGGTTCTGGTAAGAGCCCTCTTCTTGGATTCAGATGGCTGTGTCCTCCTATGAGGGAGAGAGAGGGCTCGGTTTCTTCCTCCTTTTCTAAAGATACTAATCCTGCCAGCGCGCTCTGCCCTCATGACCTCAGCTAAACCTCACCACCTCCTCAAGGCCTCACCTCTGAAGATTGTCACTTTGGGAATGAAAGCTTCAACATATGCATTTCGAGGAGACACAGACATTCAGACTACAGCAGACAGGTTAAAGAAATAGAGAAAACTTGAGGAGTGGAGAGGCCAGTCAGATCCCCCAAGTTCTCTTGGCCCACTCATAATGCCATCGGCTGCCTGGGGGTGTGGGGTGGCAGCCCCCCTCACGCACCAAGGATTTCCTCCCTCTGGGTCCTGCCTCTCTTTGTTGTAGGGCTTTCTCTAATATGACATCATACTCAGCCCATGGCAGCACAGGCCAGAAGTGCCAGATGATTAACACCTCTGGGAGTGACCCTCAATTGGGGGACGGGGGCAGGAATTGGTGGGTAACTACAACAGCTTCCTGTCTCATTACTGGACCAATTCTGAGGAGGTCCCACACAGTCTACCAGAGACTCCCCAGTGGGACCGAGTTATCTACAGTGGTAAATTTCTTACTAACCTCACCGGTAATTGACTCTCTTATTTCTTTCCTGGGACTGATTCCTAGAGTCACCTCCCAAATGAACTACTCAGGTCTGCCTTTGGGAAACCTACATGAAGATCAGTATCTACTGTGGGAAGGTAAACTTCCACTTGGTCCCCGAAGGAGGAGAAGCAGCTCTTGCTGAGAGCACCTGGGGGGAAAGGATTTCATGGAAGAGGAAGAAACAGCATAAGCAAAGGCCCTGAGGTAGGGAGGAGCTGTACACTGGAAAGGAGCCAAGAAGGTGGTATTACAGTGAGCAGTGTGACATGGGCTGAGGCCCAGGCAGGAACCAAGGTGAACCTGGCAAGCCACAAGAAGGACTTAAGGCTGTGTTCTTAATATGTCTCCCTCTGGCAATGAAGAACCTGAGGCTTAGAGGTGTTAGAGTAAAAAAGGGAATGGTGAGTATATTTGAGCGAGAATCTAAACATGGGGAGATCTGAATACAGAGCCAATATTGTCAACCACTCTTCTACTAAACCTGATGCTAAAATAGCTTAAACCAGTGCTTTCCTCTTGGTTTATACCAGGCTGGCGACCCGGTCTCTTTACCCACCTTCTTGACAACCATCTCTGCTTAGTCCCACTACCAGTATGACAGATCATGATCTCTGTTTCTCAGAGCAGCTGGAAGAGCAGAGAACCTGCATTCCTAGCCAGTTTCTGGAACATCCTTCTGCAACATCAAGATATATAGCCTTTGTAAATCTTCAGAGACGTATTAACGTTCACCTCCATAATGCCTTAATTGTACAGAAACCATTAGACAAGAGTGTTAAGGTGACAAAGGGACCCATGCAAATGGTAAAGAAAGAGAGCAAGATGCCTAAATTAAAAGGGGTGAAGGGTCCAGGACAGTCTTTCATGGGGGAAAAGATTCATGGAGATTCGCTGTCTTAACAAGAATGGACTGCCTCATAAATTATCTCAATATGATGCCAGTAAGTCAAGGAGAACTTTTTTTAAAGTAGGAATTTGCGAAAGGTTAAATTAAAATGAAGGCTGAACAATTATTTTTGTCCTCCTGCCTAGCGGGGCTTCTGCTAATGTTTGTGTACAGAAGTGATAACGGCGGGATACTTCAAAGCCTTTTCAGGAAAATCATATCATTGGTGAGAAAGGATTTGATTTTGTAAAAAGCTTATATTGTAAGTGATATTGAAAATAAAGAGACAAGATTGCATGAGCTAAGTGCTTTATTTTTGTTAGTGCTGGTGGGGTTCCGAAGATCCTCATCAGGCCTGTAATTGGGGTTTTAAAAGTGGGAATAGAGGAGTGTTTTCCATTGTCTTTGAAGATGGCAACCCTGACCCAGCAGTGCAGGGCTGTGCCCTGTAAAATTTGTTTCCAGCAAATAAAAACGATTTTCTCCAAAGGCTCCCACTTCTCTTGGCCAGGCCACAGCATTTTCCTAGGGAGGGGCAGGTCTGAGAGCAACCTGTGGAGATGGTCCTCATGCTTTTCTTGATCCACCCCCCACAGGGGTTTTGACTAACCTTACAGAGAGGAAGGAGTTGGAGAAACCACGAAAAATAACAACATCTATTCCAGTAGATGGTGAGCAGCACCTGAGCAGAAAGCATATCTCCTATTCCTTTACATCCTGAAGGCCTCACCCACAGCCCATAGCATTTAGGAGTTGCAGGCACTGTAAATAACATGAAACCCCACTATAATTTTGAATTTGGAAAGTAATTTTCCCATGCAACTGGAAATCTAGAGGCGGGTCCATTTTGGAGTCATTAATTTCCTCCACAGCATCATCCAAGAACCCATGCAATTTCAACATGTCTTTCTCAAGAGCTAGGTCCATGGGTTAGCTTCCTTAAGGTTGTTTTTTTTTTTCTTTTTAATATTATTTATTTATTTGAGAGAGAAAGAGTGTGAGCACGAGGAAGAGGAAGGGGAAGAGAATTTCCAAAGCAGACTCTGAGCCAAACACGAGGCTCGATCCTACGACCACAAGCTCATGACCTGAGCTGAAACCAAGAGTCAGACACTTAACTGACTGAGCCACCCAGGCACCCCAGCTTCCTTAAGGTTTTAAGATGTCTCCTTTTTTTATATATATATTTTTTCCAAGAGCAAAAACAGCCTTTCTGGAAGCTTCCTAGAGATTTCATTTCATATTTCAATGCCCAAAAAGTTGCTTATGATTATGCCTTACTGAATGCACAGCCAAAGGAACAGGGCTAATATGAATGGCTCAGATGATCAAGACCCACCCCTGGGTTTGGAGATGAAGCAAACTTTCAAACTCATGGCCATTTAAAGGGGGTGGGTCGTTGGACAAAGTTAATGACTCTGTTGGGAAGAAGAAACAGAAGGTAGGGAGTAGATATTGGCAATCAACAGTCTCTGCTAAAACAAGAAATTTCAGTAGACATCTATTAAAGAAATCATGGAATGAACCAATGAGTCTCTCTCATGTCTTTCATTATTTCCTTCCTTGAGGTATGGATTTTATTGTTTCCAGTGAGTGTTAGGTCTTTTGGCCTTTCCAGCATTTCCTTTCCCTCAAGGTCCATAGACCCCATCATCAGTCTGTATGGTTTGATTGGCTTCCAAAACGTGTAGAGACACATGTCCCAAATCTGTCCCGTCAGTAACTTTCACGGCTGCTGCCATGCCGATTGGTTCACATGGAAAATTGAACCACCGAGAGTTAATTCAAAGAGAGTATGAGGAAGGTGAATGTCTCTTCCCAGTGGAATGAAGTAGGAGTTTCATGTTTCCATAATGTAATCCTGGACAGTATTTGTCTGAACTGTGGGGACACGCACGAGAGTGGATCTAACCCAGAGGAAAGCAAAACCAGGAAATGGGGACAGATTAAATCTTGATACAGCTTTGACTCCGGATCTAGGCACAAATGGAGGAGCTAAGTAAATATATCTTTCTGAATTTTTTGGTCAAATAGTCTAGTGCATTTCTTGTTTTCCTCTAAGTCAGTTTGAATTGAATTTCTGTCACTGACAACCAAAGGAGTCCCGTCTAATACATTCCTTTATCTCTACTATGTTACGAGTTTCCTAAGAACCAAGGTTCAGATATAGTCATCTCATAATTTTTAGAGTTCTGTACCATACGCCTCCATAGTCCCTACCTCGCAGAGTGTTTCCAGGGTTTTTATCATATGAGAACTCCTTTTTTTTAAAAAAAAAAAAGACTTATTTATTTATTTGCGAAAGAGCATGCAGGAGTGGGGGAAAGGGGCAGAAGTACAGGGAGAGAGAGAATCCTCAAGCAGACTCCCTACTGAGTGCAGGGTCCATCATGGGGCTCAATCTCAGGACCCCGATATCATGACCGAGCAGAAATCAAGGGTCAGACACTTAACCAACTGAACCACCTAGGTGTCCTGAAAATTCCTTTTTGATATGAAAATATTAACAGATCTCAACACAACAGATGTTTTGCATTTAAATATCTACAGAGTGAGAAAATATATAATAACACAAAGCTACTCTAATACTAGGGATACTTTGGTTACATGAATTTGTATTTTATGACTCACAAAGGCCTTTACCTACAGTTTAAAAAGAGTCGTATGTAATGTGCAAACATATTATCTATTTCCTTAGACAAATTTTAATCCACGCGTGGATTTGTGGTCTATGAATCTAATAACTGCCAAAGGAAATCCATAGACCACAAAACTCTTCCATGTCATCAAAAGTACTTGGAGAGGTGTGGATGAAATAATGCTTACACCCCCCAAAACTTAAAATGATCCATGACTCAATCATTCTGTCAAGGCTACTAAATCCATCTTCTCAGGGTTCTCTTTCGAAGGAGAAGAAAGTAATACAAAATATTAGTTAAGAGCTAGAAGACGCGGAGCTGGCAGAATTACTCAGGTGAATGTTACAGTTTGTTAATGAGAAGTCAATGCAAGTGTCCAGACTTCAGGTGCTGAGGACAGAGCCTCCAAAAAACCCTGAATTTAATAATTCCCACTGTGTGTTCTGAGAAAATGCAGCATAATAATACAGATAGCCCAGAGTAGCAAGACCTCTCAAAGATCCAGAAACCTGGGCATAAGGTCCCAAAACACTGGCTTTGTACAAACTGTCCATCTGCTCCCTGTCTTCTAACTCTTCAGAATTTATTTGCGGGGGTGTTGCTGTTGCTTCCCCTGTCCTCACCCATGCCCCCCCCCCCATTGCTCTCACTGCACAGAAGCAGGGAGATGTGGGCCCAGGGCTGTTCTCTCCTTAGTGCCAATCCCTGGTCACATGATTGGCTCAGGTCTGTTCTTAGAAGCATGAAGCTCAGGACATTTGCTCAGTGGCCCTGAGAAGTGATTCTCTCTCCCTCACTGGCTATGAATAAGGAAACAGGCAGTTCCAGTTTCCAAGGGCAACATTGAAGGAATCCAAGTTCAAGAGAAAGCCGACCTAGGTAGGAGGGCAGAAGGAAGATACTCTCAAAGAAAAGAAACTGCAGTTTTGAATTAGCTCAGCTTGAAGCCTGCACTACCTCTAAATTTTTTTGAACTACGTGAATCAATAAGTCCTCTTTTTGTTTAAGCCAGGGGTCAGCAAACTACAGTCTGTGGGTCAGATCCAGCCCAGGGAAAGTGTGTGCATGGGCTGTGAGCTAAGAATGGTTTGTAGAAATGAACATTTGCAATCACTTTGCGAATACTAACTTTGAATACCAATTGAAGAAAACATTATCCCCTGCAAAGTGAGAATTCTATTTTTCTCATTAATAGACCTGTTTTACAAACACTTGAACTAAGTATTATTACTGTATTTTCAATTTCATCAATAAAAATGTCATGGAAATTTGTTTTCTCTCTTGCGATAGAAGTTCCCACATTATGTCCTCTATCTTGCCTCTTGGCCCATGAAATCTGATATATTTGGTCTGTTCCCTTTATAGGAACAGTGTGCTGACCCTATGTGAAGCTATTACATTTCAGGATTTTTGCCATGTGCAAATAAAGCCACATTAAGTGACACACTATTGTTTTATGGACAGAGATGAAAAATGACTATTTTTGCTTCTCAAGTTTTTCCTTATGTGAAAACTCAATCAGTACAACCAAATCCACCAGCTGAAAGGGGCTCTACCCAGCCACCCCCAGTTCCCCTCATCCCTCCTTATGTAAATATTGCCTCCTATATTTTCTATCCTTTGAACCCTGACCATGGGCTTCCCTGTCCTCTCCCCTAATCCTATTGGGAAACAACCAAAAACTGAACACGGGATGATAAATGCATTGTACAACACTTATTTCACGGTTCTTAAGAACTTCACTCCCTTTTTCTATCTCAGCACCACCCAATAGTTGTGAGATATTCGTGACATGTTTTTCTTGAAATTAATGGGAACGAGGAGATTATTTTTTCTTGGAAGATAGCACTTGTTCTCAGAGCAAGTCATTACAAATCAGAAGGTGTGGGTGTGAGTCTGTATAGTATTGATTCCCACCCCCCCCCCTTTTTTGGCAAAAGAACACTAGCAGTCCTTGGAGGACAACCACAACCCACCCTCCCTCCTCACGATGCTGGGTGCAACTCCTCTGGGGCATTAGAGGGGGCGGTGCCCAGTCTAACCAAATATAGCTGTCTTTGCACAGTGATTGGCTCAAACATGGGCACATGACCCAGCCAGAGCCAATCAGATCGCATCTCAGGACTTAGCAGGTGTTACCGGACCGGAGATGCCCCCTTTTCTTCTGGGCGTTTTTCCCTGCGACTGTAAACTCCTGGAAAGTTCACTTCTCCGCAAAGGAGAGCAGGGCAGAGAGATGTAAAGAGAGAAATCAAGTGCTGGTAACAACATTTAAAGAAATAGATTCAATGGGGCCTGAAGTTAGAGCTATTAGCCTGGACTGTTCAATTACATGAGCCAATAAATTCTCTTTCTGCTTGAGCCAGTCTGAGTTGGGGCTCCTGTCGCTTGCAATGGAAATATACAACCCCTCTCTAACATAGTGGCCATCTTGGGTTGGGTTCTCCCAAAAGCAAGCCCTAAGACAAAGATATGAGTGCAGACGTCTCCTTTTGGACACACTCCCAGGAAGCACTGGTAGCCGGGAAGGAAGGAGGACGGGGAGGGAGCCCCTGGAACGGTGTATTATGCAGCCCGCGGCCCCTTCCACACCCGGGGCTCAGGCCTGCTGGGGAAGGAAGAGGGAAAAGGCAGCAAGGAAGCTGGTCTGCTTATCTGCCAGCTCACATCCATCATTGGCGGAGAAGCTGTTTTTAGGGGCACCAATGCCCCCTCCATTTCCAGCTGGCCTCTTCCATGAGCGGGCTCTCCTCCGGAGAGGAGTTGACAGGCTTGTAGGAGAACTCTGGGGCACGCACTGGAATGCTGACTGCTGAAGGGAAATGAGCGACGCACTCATCAAATCTGTCTCCCCGTGTCCCACCCCAAGCCGCAGTAATTACAGAGATGCTTTGGGGACTGCCGGTGTAGCTAGGAGTTCCCCCACCTCTGTCATTTAACTCTGGTGTAAAAATGCTGTGCAACCTCAAAGCTCAGCGACTTTGATCAACAAGGATATATTCTCTGAGGCTTCTGCAGGCTGACTGGGGTGGCTGTCATCGTGCTACAGGTCCTTGGGGCAGCGAGTGGGGGGCGCATGTGTGAAAGGGTAAAGGGGCAGCAGGTCCCCTGAGGAAGCTCTCCTCACAGCCACGGAACCCAATCCATTCTGGAGTCAGGAACTGCTTGTAATGCAAGGGTGCATGAAATATATCCCCCAGAAAGGTAATGGCACATGCACCAGACTCTAAATCAGCCATCAACGAGCTACTATCGTAGTATCTTCAATGGATTATAAAAACGATGGCTTTGAAGAATGACTTCGCCTTGCCAGAATTATGATTTGTTATTCATCTTGTGGATTTTTTAAACAGAACCTTGTACTTAGTATTCAAATTAATGACTCCAATGTATTTGCCCGGATTAAAAAAAAGAAGAAGAAGAACCATTTTGCACAATACACATAATAGTTACATTTCTATGATAAACTTACTTGGTAAAAGCTTTCTCGATTTTATCATGTAGACAAGTAGGTATCAGTAAATCAAACTCGAAAGCCAGAATGGTGGAGGTGGGGGAGAGGCTTGAGGCAAACCTTCCGTTCACTAACGACGGCAGCAGGAAAAACGAACAAGAGAAACACTACACCAATATGGAGGAAAATAAGACTATTCCCCCAAATCGCTTCCCATCAGCCATCCATTGCCATTTCCTGATTCGATTCATTAAGATCTCGGCTAGCCAGGAACATTTTTATGAAACACAGTGTTATTAGTGGGAAGAGCAAAAACTTCGCACAGAGTTCAGGTTTAAATTCCGGATCCGTCATTTTTCAACGGTGTCACCTGAAGAAAATGGACTAAAATTTCCGAAAGTTCCATTTTGTCACCACCAAAATGGGAGAAAAGGCCAGGGAGCATGAACAGGGTCCTACGTCATAAAGTTGGAAAGACAGAAAAAAGATCATACGTGTCATGCGTCCCACGTGCCAGTCCATAGGTCCATGTTGGTCTCTGGAAATGTTCTCATGGGTCCACCACAGAACGAGAGAAATACAGCGTGATAGGTTGAATTGTGTCCCTCATAAGATTATGCTGAAGGCCTAACCACAAGTATCTGTGATTGTGACCTCATTCAGAAATGAGGAATCTACCGGGATTATCAAGTTAAAATGAGGTCCTTAGGGCAGGCCCTAATGCAATATGATGGCGGCACAAGAGAAGGGAAAAACCACGTGAAGACAGAGTCAGAAAGAGAACACCTGGGACAGAGCATTCGAGGGGGTGTGGCCCTGCCCCTCTGGTTTCAGACTTCTGGACTTCAGAACCATGAGATAATTCAGTTCTATTGTTTTAAGCCACTTGGCTTGTGTTATCATCTTAGGGCAAATCCAGGAAATGAATACATACGATAAGGCTCAGTTGGTTGGGCGGCTGCCTTCAGCTCGGGTCATGATCCCAGTGTCCTGGGATCGAGTCCCACATCGGGCTCCTTGCTCCGCAGGGAACCTGCTTCTCCCTCTGACTCTGCCTTCCACTCTGTCTGCCTGTGCTCGCTCTCGCTCGCTCTCTCTCTAATAAATAAATAAATAAAATCTTTTAAAAAAAAAAAGTGAATTTTTAGTTTAATAAAGTTAAAAGAATGGCCCCTTTTAAATTGTTTTTCCATGACATTATTCGGAGTTTAGTGAAGAGTGTGGAGCCGGGGCGCCTGGGTGGCTCAGTGGGTTAAGCCGCTGCCTTCGGCTCAGGTCATGATCTCAGGGTTCTGGGATCGAGTCCCGCATCGGGCTCTCTGCTCAGCAGGGAGCCTGCTTCCCTCTCTCTCTCTCTCTCTGCCTGCCTCTCCATCTACTTGTGATCTCTCTCTGTCAAATAAATAAATAAAATCTTAAAAAAAAAAAAAAAAAAAAAGAGTGTGGAGCCGGGCGGCTCGGGGCTGATCAGGCAGTTCTCCCTGCGTCCCCTTGGCACCCCGGGGTTCATCCCTGACTGCTCGTCCTCTGGGGCCATGAGTTTACAAAATCGGCCGGAGAAAAGGAGAGAGGCAGATTGCAAAAGGCTCAGAGAGCCCCTTCTTTCTAAACTCTTAATATTTTAGAATAGTTGGTTTATGGAAAAATTGAAAAAATATTACAGAGAATTCCCATGTGCCTTGCATTGAGTTTTCTCTCTTATGAACACCTCACATTTTTATGTTACGTTTGTTATAATTAATGAACCAATACTGCTATGTTATTAGAGGCTAAAGTCTGTACTTGATTCAAATATACTTTATTTGCTACTTAATATCCTCTCTGTGTTCCGAGGCCCCATTTGGATACCGCATGACAGTTCGTCCTAATGTCTCCTTTGGATCAGCTGGAATGTGACCGTTTCTTGGACTTCCCTTGTTTTTGATGACTTTGACAATATTGAGGACCACTGGTCAACTCTATTGTAGGATGCCTCTGTATTTTTCGTTTTCAGGTAAAATGTACATGATGTAAAATTAATCAGTTACATGTACAGGTTATGAGAATTTAGTGCATTCACAAATTTGTGCAGCCTTCCTCTCGCCTCCAAAAATTTCCATCGTCCTCAAAGCCAACCCCATACCCTTTAGCTACTCCCCAGGGCTCCCTGCCCAGCCCCTGACCACATCTCTTTTCTGTTTCTATGGATTTGCCTATTGTGGGTACTTCATACAAACAGAACCCTACAATACGGGGCCCATGATGTCTGACTTCTTTCAGTTAACATGGTATTTTCATGGTTCAACCATATTGTAGTCTCTATCAGAACTCTATGTTTTTCCTATGGTTGTGTAATATTCCATGGGATGAATAACACATTTTGCCCTTATCTATTCATCCATCAGTACACATTTGGGTGTCTTCTACCTTTGGGTTATTGCAAACAAGGCCATTATGAACATTTGCATACAAGTATTTCTCTGAATACTTGTTTTCAATTTCTTAAAGTTTTGTTTGTTTGTTTTTTGTTTTAGAGAGAGAGAATACAAGCAGGGTTGGGGGGAAGGAGCAGAGGGAGAGAGAGAATCCCCAGCAGACTCCTCTATAACCAGTCACTCAGGTGCCTCCTGTTTTCGATGTTTTTGTTTGTTTGTTTGTTTGTTTGTTTGTTTTTACAGTGATACCCGGGAGTGGCATTATTAGGTCATATGGTAATTCTCTCCTCAACATGCTGGGCATCTGTCAAATTGTTTTTACATAACAGCCATACCATATTGCAGCATTGATTTAAATTAATAGTCTAGGGGCTCCTGGGTGGCTCTGTCCAACTCTTGGATCACGCTAGCAGGGTCATGAGATCAGCACACATCCTGCTTCATGCTGGACATGGAGCCTACATAGGAGTCTCTCTCTCCATCTCCCTTTGCCCCTCCCCACCCCAATCAGTCCCACTCTCTTTAAAAAAAATAATAATAATAATAATAATTTAAAAATAAAAATAGGAGTAGCTGGCCAGTTAGCTCAGTTGGTTAGAGTATGGTGCTAATAATAAAAAATAAAAATAGGGACACCTGGTAGCTTAGTCAGTTAAGCATCTGTCTTCAGCTCAGATTATGATCCCAGGGTCCTGGAGTTGAGTCCAGCATCTGACTCATTGCTAAGTGGGGAGCCTACTTCTCCCTCTTCCTCTGCCTGCCACTCTGTCTGCTTATGCACGCTCTCTCTCTCTCTGTCACATAAATAAATAAAATCTTTAAAAATAAATAAATAATAACAATATTTAATTAATAGGTTTTCTTTTTTTAGGCCATTTTTAGGTTTACAGAAAGATCGACAGGTATAGGGAATTCTCACATTCCTCTCTTTCCATGCCTATCATTTCCCTATTATTTACATCTTGAGTTAGTGCGAGGCATTTGCAGAATGGCTTTTTTGCCCCTGTACCCTTGTCAGAATTTTGTTTTTTTCAGAATGGCTTTTTAAAATGAGATATTTTTCCTACTTTTTTTGCAATGGTAAAAAGACTTTCAAATGGAATCATGATGCCGTTTGGACGGCAGGGGTACGTACGTGCGTGCATGCATGTTTAAGGATCTTACATGACAACCCAACCTAGTACACGGTGTTTGTTCTAATAGTATGTGAAAAAAATAATAATTTAAAAATCGGAGAATCACCGGTAAAGGGAAAACATGCAAACCCAAGGCTGACCACAGTACTCTACGTGGTGGCGCTGCGTTCTTTCTCTCTCTGTCACTCTTTATTTATTTATTTATTTATTTTTATTTTTTTTTATTTTTTTTTGAGAAGGAGTGAGAACAAGCTGTAGGGGAGGGAGAGGGAGAGAGAGGATCTTGGGCAGCTCCATATCCAGCACAGAGTCCAACTCAGGGCTGGATCTCATGACCCTGAGATCATGACCTGATTGGAAGTCAAGAGCTGACACTTAATGGACTGAGCCACCCAGAAGCCCCAGTGACCCGAATTCTAGGAAAACGATGGCATACATGCATGAACTGCATGTTTATTTAACATGTTCCTGTGAGCTTTGGGAAGGGAGGGAAACTATGTCCTCCAAGCCCCCGCCTCTGTTAGATTCCAAGTTCAGCCACCCCTGATAGTGCTCAGACGCCTCCTTCCCAGCACTTTCTCTTGCCTGGGGCACGTGTTGGAGTCAAAGGCAACAAGGAATTTTGAGATTTAGCAGCCCTGAGTCTGGTGAACTTCAGAGAAAGTCGATCAAGACTTATCTCTCTTGTAGGGACGGAGAGAGCCCCGTATTTTAAAATGTGCTGTCTCCACCGTGCCAGAATGTTCAGAGGACTTAAGAGATGGATGCCCGTGGAAAAGCAGGATGACCTCTTGGAATTTGTTTGCACTTTTCATAGAGGGATGAAAGCACTTAATGCTGGTACAAGTTCATTACCATTTTTCACTGAAACTCTGGCACTCTCATTTTTCTAATCTGAATCCTTCGAGAGCCAGAGGTTCATTCAGATCTCTCCCCTCCTTCTTAAAGTTCAGGGACCAGAATGAAGGTCCAACCAATTCTTCTTCACTGTGCTTCAAGAAGTATAAACTTTTGTGTTCCGGTAACTACTTTTTACACTACGGTCTCAGTCCTTCAGCAGATTAATCCCCACATACTATTCGACAGTGAAAACAGAAGTGTATATTTAAGTGGCGCAAGGTTAGATTTATTTTCTCTTGGGAAGACCCTTTGCCACAACCTAAGCTATTTTGTTATTAATTTTTTAACTTTGCTTATTATTTCTGACTTAGTATAATCCCCGTGAAAACTCAACAACCAGCCAGTCATTTTGAAAATATCTTTCAACCATTTCGTTCATGCAGTCTAAATTTCCAAGCCGGTTGAGGGTTTTCAGATAAGGCCAGTGGTCACTTAAGAGGCTAGAACTGGGGGTGCCTGGGTGGCTCAGTGGGTTAAAGCCTCTGCCTTTGGCTCAGGTCAGGATCCCAGGTCCTGGGATCGAGCCCCACACCGGGTTCTCTGCTCAGCAGGAAGCCTGCTTCCCTTCCTCTCTCTCCCCCTGCCTTTTTGCCTGCTTGTGATCTCTATCTGTCAAATAAATAAAATCTTAAAAAAAAAAAAAAAGGCTAGAACTGCAGAAATAAACTCCCTCCCTTTTGCTTTACCTGCTTCTCCTAAAGTTTTCGTTTGTTCCCACCACATAATGTCATTGTTTTAAAATTTCAGACAAGGCTAGAATCTGCCAAGACAGGCTGTGTCTCTCTTTTGACTTAAGTGTTCGACTTGTTAATTCTCTTTCTCTTTTCCTCCCCTTCCGCGGGAACAAGTATGTACCACTGCTGATAAACACAGGCGACAATGCAGGAGGCATTACCCAGGTATACCCTCTACGTATAATCCACGCACCCGCGTAACTGTTCTTTCTTTGGTTTGCTAGAGATCGGTTTTTCTGCTTATTCGTGACTCTTTTCAAAATGTGCTAAACAACCTTTTAGTTACCTTGAAATCCACTGTTATGGGTGTTTAACTGAGTGCACAAGAGAGAAAATTAAAATAATCAATGAATGTAGTTTGCTGCCTGGTCAAAGTCATCAGCATTTAATTTACTCCTTCCCTCAAGCAATTGGAGTTAGCGTCACTCTTTCCACGACTAGTTAGATGTAATGAAATTATCTTCATAACCCTTCCTCCTGGAAGCTGAGGCTGCTCGGCTCTAGAAGGATCTTTACCTTTTCATTAAAAAACAACAACAAAAAGGAAGAAAGTTTGGCTCTCAATTGATCACATTTCCTTCCACGACAAATAACTAATTTTGAAAATGTTTCCATCGTTACCTTAAACCCGGTTCCAGAATGTAAGGGGTTCTAAGTCGCAACAAAGGGAAGCATAGTTAAAGCACGAAGTGTTCATTTCCATGGCTAGGCAGGTGCCATGTCCATGTGTGCCTATGCGATGGATTCCAACTACAAGACCCGAGCCTACTTGCAGGAGGGTTTCTGAAGCTGCGGGAGCCTCTGAGCCCCTCCCACGGGGTGGGACGTGCTGGCAAGCTAATACTAGTTGGGAGCCACTCTCAACCAGTAATTAGTGGGATGTGGCAGTTAATTTTCCAGTTCCGCTGCCCCTCTCTTGCAAAAACTCTGTTCTATGCTCTCTCCGCGTTGTCCAGTGGAGGAGCGCTGGCTGCCCACAGTCATGACCTGTTCCATAGATAATCCCCCTTTATTTGTAGTCTACCATTCCCTATCTTACCTCTACACCCTCCTACCCGTAGCTTTTTTGGGATCCCTTCCTTGCCCTCGAATCTTTGTGGGAGTAGCTGCAGCTTTCAAAAACGTCCTTAGTTTGAGACTGAAAGCCATTTGCAGATTCAAGCAGAAGACTTGTTCTGATAAACAGAAAGTTTGGTTTGCTGCCCTGCGTGCTGGAGCTGCTCTCACTGCGGAGGTCGTTGTAAGGTTGACGCTCATCATCACCATTGCTATCCATGGCATCAAAATTCACCCGGTGGCACCCAAGTAACAGAAAGACATTTTTATACATCAGTTCCTAATTTTCAATTAGAAAATATAGTCCTCATATGGAGGCTTTAAATACCTTCATTCATTGAGGATGTAGAAATGACCTTTAAGTCTGATTTCTTTCTAGGTTTGGCTAACATACAATCTACTATGCATTGACCATGGGCCAGGCAGAGTGCCAGCTTCTAAGAATACCAAGAAGAAATTCTCCTTCCCTGCTCCAGTGGGAAGAGTTGTAGGTTTTAATCCAACATGACCAGGAAGGATTTTTAAATGGCTTCTATGTGAATTGGTAAATATAACCAGGAGATGGTGTGCCCTTTGATCCATTTTTCAGGCACTGAGCCTATCAAGACGTTAACCTTATCTTTAGTTTTAGGTTTTAGTTTGTTATAAACAACACTGGATCTTAGATTTTCTTTGACTAAGAAGTATATTATTCAGGAGATCTGAGAGAAGTATGTATATTAGTAGCAGTATACCAATTTTACTTTTTTTTTTAGATTTTATTTATTTATTTGACAGAGAGAGATCACAAGTAGGCAGAGAGGCAGGCAGAGAGAGAGAAAGAGAGGAGGAAGCAGGCTCCCTGCCAAGCAGAGAGCCTGATACAGGACTCGATCCCAGGACCCTGAGATCATGACCTAAGCCGAAGGCAGAGGCTTAATTCACTGAGCCACCCAGGCACCCCAATAAGAGACTAAGAGAATGTGTTTTTTGTAAATACGTAAAGAAGTATTTAGGGTTAAAGGAAGGGGTAAAGTCTGCAACTTACTATCCAACGGTTCTGGAAAACATTATATATACATATATATATGATTTATGTGTGATATATACACATATACACATATCTAGCTATACATTTGTCTAGACAGATAATAAAGAGAATATACATAGGCTGTATGTCTAGGACATATAGATGGAGATTTGGTTTCAGACACAGATATATAGACAGAGCGATATAGTAGAGAGAGCACATGAAACGAAAGAAGGAAATATAGTAAAATATTAATATTTGGAGAATCATAATAACCTATACCTAGGGATCCTTCATACTACTCTGGCTTCTTTTCTTTAAGTCAGAAGTTATATCAGAATAATTTCTTTACAAAGACACTCAGCCTTCCCTATTTCCCTTTTTAACTAGCAACTCCCGTATGTATCAGCGGCTCCCATAGTCCTGGTGACAGTTCTCAGATCTGACTCATGACCATTTAAGCTCCTCTAACTAAAGAATGTTGCAGCTTACATTTTTGTTGGAAAAGACTCCCTTTATCTTATATCTCAGAGTCCACTCAACATTGGGACTGTGGCAGGAAGTACCCAGTTCCCCAAGTGTACTAAAAGTCAATGAGTTGTATATTTAAGTAGGTGAATTTTATGGTAGGTAAATTACACCTCAATGAAGCTCTGAAAATTAAAAAAAAAAAAAAAAAAAAAAGCCCGGACACAAGGTCCCTGAGAAAGGATTATGTGTCTGACTCCCTGGTCAGCTAAGGCAAGGACTCTGCCCCTCCTCCATCCTCACCACAAAGAGAAACAGCTACTATTTAACCTGCCTTAAATTAAGATAGAAACCAGGAAAGATAGTCTCTATGAAGGGAGGTACTACTCCCTTTATATAGCCCCCCCTACTCCCCCCCACCTGGATAGGTGGTTTCTATGCTTTGCCCCAGATAATCCTCGTATCTAACCTGCAAAGCCTTAGATGCTACTCTCTCTAGCAAATATACAGATGAGAAAGTTGAGGCCCTTACAGGCCAGAGAAGAGGCCCAAGTTTACCCAGCAAGCCAGTGGCAGGGCTAAAGATTCTAATCCAGCAAGAGCGGTGCCATCATTTTACTCGCTCCGCTAAAGACACCTTCTGAGCACTCGCCCTGGATGTATTTGTAGCCTCTGCCGGATCTATAACAAGAACTTGTACATCACCTCACAACAAATCGGTAAACAGGAAAGAAATACAAGCACACTCATTTAATTGACAGAATTTAATCTATATTATAAAAGTGAACGTATATAATAGCTCTTATTGATTTAGGAGACAACCAAAAAACCTCCTGTAGGTTGAATCTTTGTGAGTTATAAAAACAAAATCCATTTACCTATCTTTGACATTCTAATAAAAAGATAAGATTATGATTCTTGAGAATTATATAGATGATAAACAAAAAAAGCTGAAAGACAGGGAAAATGCAATAAATAAAACACCACATTGCAAAAAGCCAGGACAATCAGCATGTCTAACAAGAGGTAAATAAATTATGGTATATCCATAAAATCAAATATAATGTAGCCTTGAAAAATCATGTTTTCAAAGAATACTTAATGACACAGGAAAATGTTTAGGATATAATTTAGTGAGAAAAGCAGGATATAAAACTCCGTAAAAAATATAACACCAAATTTGTCAAAAATAATTCAAGTGTATACACACATATATATATATACAAATAAATATGTATATACACATACACACACCTGTGAGTGTGACTGGAAGAAAAAATGCACCGGAAATATATTACCAGTGGTCCTCTCTGCACGGTGGGATAATTCATAAATTTTACCAATTTTATCTTTTTGCTTACACTTTTCTATATTTTATAAACAAACATGATTGAGGCTTAACATTAGATAACACTATATATGAAGAGAGAGAGAAAGAGAGAGAAATTGAGAGAGAGATTCTTAAGGAAAACACCATCATTAGAAAAACGGGCTTTCCTTCTACCCAAACTATTGCCTAACTATGGTATTGACGGCTGTTACATGTGACACTTTATGTGGAGAACTGATGTCTAACTTCTAGAATGAATTTTTTTCTTCTGTTCCACTGGAAACCAATTTGCGAGGTGCTCGCCGGATGCCAGCTCTCCCTTCCCAGCAGGATGCCCACCACCAGCCCCAGAGAGCTCTGTTCAGATGAAATGGGGACCTTTTTGGTGTCCATTCCCTGACAACTTTGAAAATTATTTAGCTTCTCTCATGATGGATACTCCCTGCCTAACATGATGGATGGGCAGCATCTAAAAAAGGATGACATGAAATTTGAAAAATGATACGAGTGCTGGTGGACAGACATTTTTTTTAAAGAAAAGTTGACATAAGTTTGAAATATAGCATGGAGGCCTGTTCTATCATTTTTCTCTTGCAGAAGAAATCCGTAGCTGTTCTTTATCAATATGCTCTTTGGGGAAGAAAACCTATATTCAAGTTAAAATGAATTCTTTTCCCCTCCTTAAAAAGTACACAGGGCGAGCCTTTAGGAGTGAATGCCTTCATTCACTCCCTCAACAATTTATTGAGCGTCTATTACATGGAGGTTATTGGTGAGAGGCTGGGGATATAAAGATGAATTAGACACAGGCCCTACCTCCGGGGATCCTAAAGCCCAGCCAAGTGACAGATGGGTAAACAGATCATTATAATCCAATGCAGTGTGAAAAAGGATAGAAGTTTCTAGAGTCTTGGATGGGGAGGAAGGGTGCCTTAGCAGCCTTCCCTGAGAAGATGAGGCCTGAAATGAGTCCTTTTCAAAGCTCGAATATTTTTCTTATTGTCTTGGCAAGATCTTGATTATCTGCCCATGAATCATCCTCTTACTGAGAGGCAAACATTTTCCCACGAACCATTCTACTTCCTGAGCAATTCAAGACCACGTCTCGGTTGTAGGTTGGCTTGTGCCCCGAGAATTCCAGTTCCTTCAAACGGATTAACTTTCAAATGTTTCGTCAACTTCAACAAAGCAAAGATTTCCCCCCACAGTGAGCTAGTGTCTCTTCTATTTCCTCTCTCCCCTCCCCCGCAGTTATATAATACAAACTGATGTCATCGGGATATCTGTTGTCCTGGTTGGGAGGGACAGGCTCGTGCTCATGTTACCTCAGGTGTGAGGGCTTATGGTAAGATGACAAAGGGAATTAAGGAAAACAGGACTTGCGTCACAGCCAGTCCCCAGGGATGTGCAACGGCGTCCAAGAGGGGCCTTGCCGAGGCCGTGGTGGCTCTGGGACCTGTGCCCTCTGAAGCTGGCATCCTTCTTGCTCTCCCCTGTGCTCTGACATTGTAAGGACTCAGCTGCTCTCGCTTCTTCAGAGGATGCTGCACTTTCGACCCTTCTAGCCTCAGGGCACCTGTTGGCTCCCCTCTCCCTGCACCAGCTCATTTACCAGCCTAATTCAAGTTCAGAGTTCCTCTAGTACTTATAGCTATAAGAGCTTGCCCAGATGAACATGCGAACACAATAGAACCCATCTTTTCATACTGATGTTTAAGGTAATTTTATATTATAAAGAATGTGTAGGGCGCCTGGGTTGTTTAGTTGGTTAAGCATCTGCCTTCAGCTCGGGTCATGTTCCCAGGACCCTGGGATTGAGTCCTACATCAGGCTCCTTCCTCCACAGGGAGCCTGCTTCTCCCTCTGCCTCTCTCTCTCTCTCTTTTTCAGTCTCTTATGAATAAAGAAAGAAAATCTTTAAAAAAAAGAATGTGTACATGTACACAATATAAAGGTTTTGAAATTCTAGCAGCCTATTGGCCCAAAAAAGAAATATTTTTAGGGAGGAAACTGCCTTTGTTTAAGAAAATGCTTTGACTCGACAGTGTGGGTGGCCATATTGGATCCAACAAACTTTAGATGGAGCCAAACTTTACATCTGAGAAAAGAGAGCTCCCACTGAATCCAGAATTATCTGACCCCACATGTTAGTGTTGAGGTTGGGAAATCTTGCTCTGTTATAACGGGCATGACACTATTTGTGATTGGATTTGCTCCCCAGCCTGTGAACTCCTGGAGAGCGGGGGTTATGTCTTACTCACCCTTACACCCCGTTCCTCAGCACGGAGTGGGCCTCAATACACAACTGCACGGAGGAGTCCTGACACATCCGTGAATCAAGAAACTCCTGCTGCCCTCACCTGAGAACACCCAAAGGAGCTGCCCAGAGAGAAGCAGCTCAACCAACAGTCAACTCCGGATTCCAAGCCTCCACCCCTGCACACTGAAAGCCTGTGGTCACTCTGACCAAGTCATCCTGATATGACACATCTCTCGTCTGGCTGATGGTCACAGGCGCCTCCTGTTGAACCGACCTGGGCTCCCTGGAAACACCTCCATGCTTCTGCTTGAGGTCCTCCTCCCAGCCACCACCACCACCACCACCACCATGCGAATGTCGCCAACTCAGCAGAAACCACAGGTCTGAGTATCCCAAACTCTACAATCTCTTGTGACTATCAGTCTCTATCAGTCTCTTATTATTCAATGCTGTAACCAGCAAATAGAACATCCAGTTTATTTCTCTAGATTAAGTAATTTTGGAAGGGGAGCCAGAAAGCATTGAGAAAGAACCATTTTTTAAATACTACGGGGAAGGAAGGATAAAGAGAAAAGAGAGAAGGAAAAGCAGTGCCAAAAGCAGGCACAGGTCAGACAACACAGAATCCTCCAGCCATGATCTCAGTGACGTCCAGTCTTTGTGGCTCCTGGGGCAACCCTGAGTGGCCCTTTGGACATATGTGGGTCTATAAAATAGATCTTACTGTACCACTGCTATCTACTTCAAGGAGGGTCTAGTGCGGAAATGCATACAATGTGCTTTGATGACACCTAGCGCGTACTAAATGCTCCAAAGATATTAATTACTGTTCTTCTTCTCACATCCAAGGATTTGTGATTGACAGTTCTTTTCATGATCACAAATACAGAACCTTCATCTTGAGATGACTGAAGAAAGTTTTCAAATCCTCTTGGCGCTTCTCTGCCAAAGCAGTACAGTCCCCCAGAGGTGAGGCTTAGGACTGGGAACGGGTATTTTATTTGTCACTGTGACTTAGAGGCATCTATTGGCACGCAGTGCTGGGGGCCCAGGGTTGCTGAACATCTTGCCACACGCGGGACAGTCCCCCACAGTAAAGAACTGGCCTGATCCACATGCCAAGAGTGCTCCCACCATGAGAAAACCTGGAGCCAAATGTCCCTCAAAACCCATCTGAAGTCCTCCATATGCTCTGGGAGTTGCCAGGCTTCCAAATGGTGTCACGTCAAATGTTAGCTGTTGGGTGTAGCAGGCTTTCCTGTGGGTGGCAATCTACTTAGCTAGGAGTGCCAGGGTGAAAAGAAATTTGCAAGCAGAGGAAGGGGATTGAAAGTGAGTACAATTAAAAATAGCCTCCCATTTTTCTAGGACCCTGATTGGATTTCTCCCCTGTAGTACGACAGGCGCTATAAATTAGGATCACCAAGACTGGCCCGAGTTTGGAGGCACTCCTGTTTCCCAGCCCATTTTCGGCTTGGTGTAGCACCATTTAGAAATAAAAGCAACAGGATTTATGTCTCGTCGCATTTTGTAAAGACAAAAAATAGTTCCCAGCATGAAGAGGCAAAGGGATGCCAAATTTCAGTCTCAAATAAAATTTCTTCCCTTGCTAAAATTCACTGAAAATGGCCATCTATCTTGGAAACTGTAATTTACACTTCACTATGGATGTGACAGAAGAAACCTAAAATGATTTTTGGAAAAGACAGCAGATGAGGGGGCGCAAAAAAAGAAAAGAGAGAGAGAGAGAGAGAGAGGGAGAAAGAGAGAAACCACACTGATTCTATTTTTCCTCCTGGCTCTCATATGTCTTCTTTTTTACCTTTCCTTCTATAGCCAAAATGCTCAAATATTTCTTTTAATGAATTGAACGGATCAGAGACATCGTCATCCTCCTTTGTCTTATGATCCATACCTGACTTTTCTTCCCCCTCCCTCCGCAACCCAGTGCAAGGTACCCGCTTAATCCTCCATGCCAAGGCTTGTGAAGGTTGTCATACATCAGTCCAACCTCTGCGTATTAAATTAACATATATGTTATGCCAACAATACGAACGCTCCCGCTAACACATATTTTAACAGAAACAGGGAACACACAACTGTCCTTTCAGCCTTCGCAACCCTCTCTGAGAATGAAGACCCACCTACAAGGCCACACAAACCCACTCGGCAAAGACGCACCATGCTGTCTTGCTGGACCCTGGGCCTAATGTGTTAGGAAGACTTCTGTGGATCTACTAGGCATGTTGTCTTCTCCTCATGGAGCTTATGATCTAGATGGGGAAACAGATCGCCAGGAAGTCGACAAACCACTGAGCAATGCAATCAGAGAGATGAAGGAAACGGTTGCAGTAAGAGAGAGTGAAAGAAAGATGGCGGATGAGGTGTTAGCAATGAAGACCAGATTGGCTACATAAAGACAATAAAGGTAAGAGTTGGGGGGCTGGGAATTCTAGGCGGAGAAGAAAGCTTGTGTAAAGGTTCTAAATTAGGAGACAATTCTCTTGGTTCAGAGGGAGGCCAGTGAGGCAGGTAAGGGCGTGAGGCAAGGTCACAAGGGAGGCGACAGTCAGGTGGAGTGCAGAAGGAAGCCAGTGACAGTGACGAGTAGGGCTAACAGCCCACAGTCACGGTGTGTGGTTTCTGAGCACTTCTGCTCCCGTGGAGAACACAGAACAAAGGGTGTTGGGAGTGTTTGCAGAAATTGGTTCTCTAGCGCTTCAGGGCAGAGATGATAACAGCTCGCAGGACCCCCCTTCTAGAAGGTAAAACTACAAACTGTGGACCTATAGGAGATGCATCTGCCCCGAGGTAGCAAAAACAGGACCTGGTTGAGAGGAGGAGGAATCAAAGGGAACTCTCCTGTTTCCGGTTCCAGAAAGTGCTGGCAAAGCCTAGACCGCAAGGACAACAAGCTCGGGGTTCACACTGGGAAGGCAACAGTGTTGCAAATACGTGGGGTCTGGAGAATGTGGCAAGATCAGGGAAGGCAGCAGTGCCATGCGACTCCGTTACAGGGTGTTGGAGGGGCTTCTCACGAGCTGGGCAGGGAGGACAGTAGGAAGTAACAAGCACTTACGGAGCATGGAGACTGTCGACCAAAGGCTACGCCCCACACATCAATCAGCTCCAAGGGCTGCCCCCCCGCCCCCGGGGTCAGTACCAGGACCCACACACCTCATAGTGAAGAACACGGGCTCTGGGGTGGAGTGTGGACTTACAGAAGTCCTGTCATCTCCTGGCTGTGCTGAGCCCCTCCCTGCCTCAGTTTCTTTGTCTGCACAGTATGGGTGACCACACCATGATCATCTCATATAGAAAGGGAAGGAGGGTTATCGGTGATAAGGTATGAAGAGAGCTTAGCCTGGTGATTAGCACGCAGAAAGAATTCAGTAAACCCCAATGACTGTTATTATTACTTTTTATTATTTTTTACAAATGCTGCCCCTTCCAACTGGCCAAATCTGCTTTTCCCTGGTTGGAACCTGTCAGGGCTTATTCTGAAGAACCTTGAGTATCAGGGACTCACTAATGTTTTACGATATTTTACCTCACTTTATGGTAGTCATTTATGACAAGACCAGTATGACATAAACTGCCATAAAGCAAAGCAGAGCGATCCCACAAATGACCATGAATCAAGGGACACAACTGAAAAGGGTCATAAAGGGAAGGAAATTGAGGGAAACAGGAGCGAGGGAGAGTGTGAAGTTGGGAGCCTGCCGCACAAACTTTGAGAGAGTAGAATTTCAATTGAGAACAAACTCCACAAAAAAAAATAGATGGATGTCTTCAGGGGTTGTTTAAATTTCCCATACACATATCCAGACAAATATGGTGTACTTTCATGGTTTCAAAGAGAAATACATTATTTCATGTCCTACTCTGTTATGCATTTTTTATTGAGAACGCCATTTCTAATCCTATCAGTGTGTTTGGGGTCCCTATTGGACTTCAGAGACTTTTTTTTTAGAATTCACAAGACTAGGAAATATTTTTGCAGTTGAGGAGCTCTTGAGGTCCCCAGATTCTCTGGGAGCCCCACTGGCTAAAAGGGATTTCTTTATAAATGCAACTTTCGCTTTTCCCTTTTCTTTAATATTTCTTTTATATATGTATTTTTTTCTGGAGCTTACAATAATGACTTGAGACTCAGAGAGAGTATATAGGTTTAGCATGCCTAGACTAATTCTGCCGCAGTACATAAGGTGAGCAGGAGGGACAGACTGATGCATAGAAAGATCCAGTGGCACTGTTTTCAACCCTTGTTGATTAGACTTTCCTCGACTTTTTTTTTTAAGATTTTATTTATTCATTTGACACAAAGAAATCACAAGTAGGCAGAGAGGCAGGCAGAGAGAGAGGAGGAAGCAGGCCCCCTGCTGAGTAGAAAACCTGATATGATGCGGGTCTTGATCCCAGGACCCTGGGATCATGGACCCGAGCCGAAGGCAGAGGCTTTAACCCACTGAGCTATGCAGCTGCCCCTTTCCTTGACTTTTAAGCAAAGTCACAGCATCAAACTAGGACAATGGGTTTGGACCAATTTCTCATTATAACTTCCTTCACTGTTTTAAGAAAACCTGGGCAGTGAATAGAAACCAGATGGGAAAGTGACACAGACGTACAAAATTTTACCTTCCGTCTTGGTGACAGACAAAACACGTGCGTCCAAAAGCCACTGCCATCCCAAGTGGGGCATTCAGAAGTACATGCGATAAATGAGTCGAGCGATTTTAAAATCAAACCTTCTTTCAGACGTGTCAAAGTTTTGTCTCTCTAAAAAAATGCCTCCCTTTAAACACCCTAAAAATGGAACGATTCTTTATAACGTGATCAGTCTGCTTTCCAACGTGCATGCTTTATTCGAGCGACAATGTTATCTGTTTGGAGTTTTCGCAAAGCGGAGCCCCCCAGCTTTTCAAAGTGCACTGACCTTCCTGAGTGGGAGTTGTCCCGCCCGCCAGTGTAGACGTACACAAGGGAGGAAGCCCACCTCTGCCAGTGTGCAGGCTGGTGCACAGACAACGAACTAGCATCAGAAAGTCCAGCGAATTCTGTGTCGGCCTCCGGATGTCAGAAACCTGGAGAAAACAGGCTAGTCTGCCATCAGCTTTCACTTCTGCATTTTGAGATGCCCCTTTTAAAAGAAGTGGTGGTTTTTGGTTGTGTGTGTGTGTGTGTTTTGTTGTTGTTTACTTTTACTTTTACCATCTTCGGGTACTGAGCCTTAAATTTGTTATTCTAATTCTCGCCTAAGAACTTCCCAGTATTGTAGGTCTTGGGGGTTTTTGTTTGCTTATTTTGTTTGGTTTCTCTCTTCGATCTTTAATTTTACCCACAATGGTCTCTCTTCTATTTGGTTAAAAATGGCATCTCTTGGCTCAGATACAGCACTATATCTTGGGAAATATTTGGACAACTTGTGCAAAATTGATTAATAATTACCCCACAAATGGAAACATCCCAAATGTCTACTGAAAGGGAATTTTAACTTAATTGTGGTATATCCATTTGATAGAATACTACACTGAAGTTTAAAGGATATTAAAGTATGGCATGTATTGATATTTGTATAGAAAAACATCTAGCCACAGGTACATAGCTTCAAAATCGAGTAATATATATACCAACTCATTATCAATGGCTATCTCTGAAAGGTGGGTACTTCTGAGGGAATTTTCATTTTCCATTCTTTATACTCCTTCACACAATGGATATATATCATATGGATATTGGGGGTCTTAAAAGACACTATCATTTTGGAAAACACGTTGAGTGAAGTCTCATTTTTATTTGCACACACAGTCATGGACCTAGAATATTAATGGCAATTGTCTCTAAAAGGTGAGAATATTAAGGATTTCTTTTCATGATGTTTTTTTCTATTTTCAAGTTCCCTAAAGTGAACATATTATTAGTTTTATAATAAGGGGAATTCAAAATATTTTGTAGAAGTGCCCTTAAAATAAAATGCCCTTTAAGAAGGAAAACCAGGTTTCTCATCTCTCTCTTCCCAGAAACCAGGGAACCGGCGACTTAGAACGTCTGTTTTCCATAACATTCTTAACAATCTAAACAACTGTGACAAGATGGAAGAATGAGCCTGAGTCTGTACAATTCATTTAGAGTTGCTGATGAACAGTCACCTTGACTGGAGACACATTTGGGGGTGCTTCCCAGGCCCCCTGCCCTGCCCTCCCGGCTGAGGTGAAGAGGCAGAGCCCAGGCAGCTGTGGGGGGACATGAGGGCTGTGCCGCCATCGTCCCCAGCTCTGGCACATGGCGTTCAGAATGGACAGCTGGCGGACTGGAGCAGACATGCTGAAGAAAGAGAGCCTAGACAGAAAGTGGCCCCAGAGACAGTAAAACAGTGGTTTCGCATCTAACAGAACAGCAGTTTCTAGCTCCAAATACTGCAGGGGTCGGGGGGACGGTTGTCATTTCTAATGCTGGGCTCCTTTAAGCTTTCTGTAAAATACCCTCACTTGCATAGGCTTTTCCGAGAGTTTCTGTTCTAGAAACTGCCTCTAACATGCCAGTTCCGTAGTATCTTGTCCTCCTTGGTGACCACTGTGTCCCCAGTTGCCAGAATGGCGCTTGATCCCTGATGTGCATTTGTTGAATGAACTAATGAACCAAAGGACGTAATGAAAATTAAGTGGGGTCTGGCCTTGGGCAGAGAAAGAGAGAGGCTGCATTTTTGAAAATCCACCAGATGACAAGATACAATGCCTGACGCCTCTCCAACTCAGGTATGTGTGATTGCAATGCAAAACGTTCTTGAAAATTTTAAATACACTTTCAAACCTTCATGACCAGCATCACCTAGGCCTGAATGACATCCTTGCATAAGCATCTGGGGAGCTGGGGATGGGATGTCTGCATGAGTTGGCGCTGCCCAGTGCTAAAAGGTAAAAGGAGGCTTCGAATGGAGTGTGTGACATACAAACACGTAAGCGCTCCGGAAGCCCATGTATATGCAACGAAGCTGAGAGCTATTCTTTTTCCGATGAAGTAGGTTACATTCCCCAAGAAGCAGAGCTTCAAATGATTTCTTGAAGGAACAAAAAAAAAAAATAAAAATAGGTAAATAAATAAATAAAATGTGTTGAAAGAGAACAGCAATTTAACCCACTCCAGCAGATAAAACATCTTTAAAAAAAAAAAAAATCTGACGTATCTTTCCTTCTATATCCTGGTAGGTATATTTGAGATGATCCAATTTTATGTGGAACAACCATAATTGAGAGGAAACATAAAGATTTGAGTCCGGGGCAGAATTCTATCAATTGCCTTGACAGGCAAGAAAGAAAGTTTCCACAGGAGGATGCTAGATTATAGGGACTGTTTTACATCTGTTTTGCATAACACTCTTCGGTCCTTTCTTCCCTGTCCACGAAGACTTTATTTTTTTTCAATTTTTCAAAATTCTAGGGAAGAAAGGACAGGTGTGGACAATAAAGAAAAAACAAAACAAAACAAAAAAAAAACCCCAACTATACTCTACATTGTTCCTTGGCTCAACTAATAAGATAATTTTCTGAGGTAAAAGGAACATTTATTATGATGATGCGTTTGTGGCTGCATTGCTTAAGAAAGTCAAATAAATTAACGGAAGGATGGCAGAGGGAAGGAGAAGCTGATACCTGAATTTCTGATGCAGCCTTTGCATGCTTATTATTACGTTGTCTTTTTGTATTACTTTTGATTTATAATGTAATTGAAGAACTATAGAAATGTTAATGGCGACGGTACAGCTTCGAGGATGACAAAATTGTTTACTAATCGTTGTCTTTAAATTTGGTTGGTTATTGAAGTATTAATTCTCAGGGTTCCTTCCAGAGGTGACCACCATCGGAGGGGGCCAGGGTGAAAAGCCCTGTTTAGTTAGAAAGGCAACTTTTATCATGTGGTTGTGTGTCCCCCCCTTGGTTGACCTTTTAAAAGAAGGGACAGACTGTAAATTAAAATTCTCAGCACTCGGCTCAGTAGCAAACCTTAAAGGTGAGTCACTGCATTTTGTTTTGTATTTAGATGAGAAATTGTTGCTCGTGTTTACACTTTTTTTTTTTTTCCCCAGCGTGTGCCGCTCATTAACTTACAGGAAAGACAGAACGCAGCTAACTGCAATGATGATTAGTGAGGCTGGTGATGAGGTTACTGAACCATTTGGAGTTGACTTTCCTTTTGTAATGCATAATTTCAGGGGTTTACTTACAGTCTTTTGTGGGTTTTTTCTGCTTTTTAATGATTCGCATTTTTATTCTTTGTTCTCTCCCCCGTGATGGGGCGGATTTCTCCATGTTTGGTATGAATTATTATTTGGAGGGCTACATTATTCCCTGGAATGCAAGAATTAAAGAAAACTTTTCAAAACTAAATAAATAAAGAGCTAACCTCCCTACAGTCATGTTCTGGAGAACTGGAAAAAGCAGACCCAAGAAAGGAAGGCATAGAGCCATTATTCAAGGAACACGTTTTCCACTTGTATGGCAGTCCTGGGGCATATTATGTTGTAAAACATCTTATTCCCTTTCTCACTTCTTAAATTGCTCCAGATGTTCTTTAACCATAAAGAAATGTAATGATAATTTTTTTTAAAGCTGCATCATCTGTTTCCATATCTGACTTCCCTGAGATGTGTCAGTTAGTTGGGGAAGTTCGAATCAGAAGCAAGTTTATGTATATGGTTCATTTGCACATAAATAGGGATGAACCGCCGTAGAGAGCCTCACAGTGGCAAAGAGCTCCTAACTACCTCACTTTAGCAGAGAACTGTTTAAATGTTCTGTGACATAATTGCCCCATCCACAAAATGGCAATGATAATAGTGCCTACCTGATAGGTTTTCCTAAGAATTAAATTCGCTCATACAAATAAAATATTTAGAATCCAATTCTGGGCACATAATAAGTGCTTAATGAATGTAAACGACTATTTCCTAAAGTTTGCTAATCATCCCCTTGGTGGACATAAGATGGTTTGGGGTGACTCACAGAGAAATTTTTATTTTAATACTTAATGGGTATCAATTAGGATGCCTTTGGCAATGAAGAGTAGAGATTATTTGTGAATAATAATTTTTAGCCAAAAATATTTTAAAATAAAAATTGCCTTAAAACAAGGGGTTGGCCAAATGGTAGCCCACAAGTCAAATAGGAATCATTGTCTTTTGTATGGTCTGCAAACCAAGAACGGTTTTTGTAGATGATTACTTGCAAACAATTTGGTGATGGTGAGTACTGAAAAGGAAAAAGGAAAATAAAAATCTTTACTACAAAAATTTTATCTTATTAATTACATTTTGAATTTCATCAATAAACAATCGGTGAGAATTTGTTTTGCCTCTTGTTCTATAAATGCCTAATGTAATCCTACCTAAGGTATCCTTGATTTCTGCCTCTTGGCCCGTAAAGCCCAAAATATTTACTATCTGAGCCTTGGCTTTTCATCCATACTGCAAGAGCCCCAGACAGAGAGCAACTCTCAGCTGGTCAAGAGAGCAGTTCTAGGTCTCATTAATACCAACATTGTTTCCATCTACCTCATCTGCGGTCCTTATCACATAAACTTTACCTGCAGGCTAGCTTCTTTCACGGTCATGAGTTTCTGATATTCCACGGATGCAGAAATATCCTCTTCTGAATAAGAAAAGCTTTCCGTAAGAAAAATAAGAAAATCTTCCCCAGAAATACTCTGGCGGACCTCCGCTGACCTCTGATTGGTCGGAACTAGGTCATATGAATGCTCCCAAACCAATCACTGGAGAAGGGCATGATTTTGATGACTGGCCTAGACTAGTTAGGTTCTACCTGGAAATGGGGTCAGCTTTCTTTGAAGCGCATTATTGCATGGAGAGAGAATGCTTGGATAACCCATCACTCTAGGGTTCTACTAAAGAGAGAGAAGAAGGGAAATGGACTTCGTTAACAATCTATAGCATGTTTCTTTTCTCAAATATGTATTATGAAAACCAAAATTAACACACTGGACCATGCTCTCATAGCTCTTATTACTCAGGGTAAGAGTAAATCTTTTTAAGTCTAGTTAATTAAAAATATTAATTAAATAATAGTATAGTAAGAAAAGGTAGGGCTACATTTTTTAAGTCGATTTAATTAAAATATTAATTAAGTAAGAGTATGGTAAGAAAAGGTCAAGGCAAAAATTAGGAATCTGGGGGTGCTTGGGTGGCTCAGTGGGTTAAGCTTCTGCCTTCACGTCAGGTCATGGTCTCGGGGTTCTGGGATGAAGGCCCACATCGGGACCTCTGCTCAGCAGGGATCCTGCTCCCCACCACCGCCCCCCCCCCACCGAGCCTGCCTTTCTGCCTACTTGTGGGTGCGCTCTCTCTCTGTCAAATAAATAAATTAATAAAACTTTTTTTTTTTTAATTAGGAATCTGGCACACAAAAGATTAAATCACAAAATGGTGAAGATTTAGACAATTCTGCATGCTGGCCATTGTTTATGTTATGCTTTGCTGTTTGCTTGGGAACTCCTGTTGATTCTTCAAAGCCCAAATCCAATATCAGCTCAAGGAGTCTTCCCTGATCTCGTATTTTTTGGTTATGCTCCTGTAGGATTCGTTTTTCCCAGAGCACTATTTCTTTCTTATACCTCTTATAACAAGGACCAGGTTGTGTTATTTATGTTATTTACACACTCCTGACTGGGAAGACCCAATTTATCGTTCCACCATTCAGCCACACCTGTTGAGTTCCACCTACATGACTCACGAAGAACATTTTCATGTCCATTTCTAACCCTGGCAACTCAGGCAAGACACGTGTGAGCTGCTTCTAGTATGCTTGTTGTACAAATGAAGAATAATTAAATAATTTTTGAATTAACAGTACCGATCCAAGTTTAGAAAAAGAAGAAAACACATTTGGACACCTTTCACTCTAGAAAATGCTTATTTAATCCAAAATGAAACTACCCAATCTCATTAAATCTCTGAAGTTTGAGTCATTTTTAGAAAGAGGCTCAGACTAAAATGTAGGACTGGATTAATGCATGGGTATTTGGAGGTAAGGCCAGTTGCCCCCAAACATTAGCTCTTTATTATTTTACTCTATCTAAGAGTTTCTGTTATTTTCCTTCTTGTAAGGGAGCACCCCCTGCCCAAAAAAAAATTAAACTAAAATTGGACTCCTCTCACCATTTAAAAATTACTTTATTTCTAATTTACTACCTTACTTGGAATGTTTTTTTTTCTTTTTTTTTTAAGATTTTATTTATTTATTTGACAGAAATCACAAGTAGACAGAGAGGCAGGCAGAGAGAGAGAGGGAAGCAGGCTCCCTGCTGAGCAGAGAGCCCGATGCGGGTCTCGATCCCAGGACCCTGAGATCATGACCTGAGCCAAAGGCAGCGGCTTAATCCACTGAGCCACCCAGGCGCCCCACCTTACTTGGAATGTTTTGATGGCATCTCAGTTCTCTCAGGATAAATGCAGAAGCCTTCGGTATCCTTCACAGACCCCATAACTTCACCCAAAACTTTCTTTTGTTCCAAACTCACATAGTTCACGCTCTTCCTTTCTTGGCCACAGCCACGCTGGTTTGCTTGCTATGTTTTAAACATGAAGCTTCTCCTACCTCAGGACCTTTGCTCATGCTTTCCCTCAGTTCCAAGTACTCTCCCATTCTTATTTACCCTGAGGTCTCAAGTTATGGGTTATTTCCCCACAGGGAGCCTTCCTGGTCCCTCCAAAGTAGACTAAGTTCCCATATCACATATTCTCATGGTCCTTCTATTTTTATTCTTCAAAATACTTATCTAACTTTTAATTAAATTCATCCATTATGTAATTTCCTGTTTTCCCCATAAAAGAGGGTCCATGAAGTTAGGGAACTGTACATTGTCAACCACTGTGTCTGCAGCACTTAGAATAGGGACCGGCACTTAGTAGGTCTTCAACAAAGATTGGTTGAATACACAACTAAATGAGCCTTTCCACAGAGCAAAAGGACCACTGCTTGAGCCAGTTTCTATTGGCCAATCCTCCAGGATCACAGAAATTCCAAACTCATTTTTCTCTTGACAACAAATACTCCTTTCTGCATTCACCCAACAAATGATTATCGAGTGCCTGCTAGGGGCCAGGATTCTTGCAGTCGGTGAAGAGAGAACCATGAACAAGATGACCAAGATCCAGGCCTCATGGAGTTCATGGTCCAGTGGTGAGACCAACAATGAACAAAGAAGTATATCAATGCATAACAAAATGTCAAACAACAACACAAACTATAAAGAAAGCTCCAGAACTCTCTTTGAAAATATGTTTTCATGGTGGTGGTGGTGTCCTTTCCCAAAAATTGACTTTCTGTGCTATGAAAAAGAACAGCTACCATCAATTTACCCAGCATCTGAGCTTAGCTCACTCTTCACGCCAGCTAGTAAGGATCTGTTTACAGGACGATCGCCTTCCTGTGTAGGAAACAGACAACAAATAATATATTTCAGGGTTAATTTAACTTTTCAAATTACAAATTCATCTAAGGCGCCATCCACCACCGGGCGATAACTCAGGGCCTGCCAGGTTTTAAGTACTATAACGGCGGGCTGGTGTTCAACTCCTAGCACACTTCTTAAAAGATGGCTACCCTGGGGTTTAGATCAAGCCTACATAATCATATATTGAAGCTTGGCTTATTTATTTCCATGTTTCTGAAGCACCATTAATCATTTTTCTAAGATGGCCTATGTGTTACATAATTAATAAAACACAAGAGCTTAGGAAGAAAGCCTAGAGAGAGACATCCGGGCAAACACTGAGAAATGGTGTCACTTTTCGGTACCAGGGAAAATCTCAGTCTTCAGAAGATCAAGTCTTCACTGGAGGAACATGAAACAACCATTTTTCTTTCCAGCCTCCCCTCTTTTTCTGTGTTTACCCAACCTAGACACTGATCCATGCTATTTTTTTTTAATCAAAAAAAAAAAATATGCATTGGGAGGGACGGATGAGGGACAGTGAATAAAATCATTAATTCAATTTCGCACTGTTTTGCCTCTGGTGATTGCCGTTCCTGCAGATAATAGCTTGTCTGTGGTTCTGACCCAATTCTTAAACCCTTCTTATGGTACTCCACCAATGAATCTAATGGTTCATTAATTGCAAACATCTGAAATCATTAGAACCTGATTGAGCACAGAAGCATCAAACCGTCCAAAGCTGTAACTGCTTAACCAGCAAATGGGCTCATTGCAAAGGAATGTCGATGTTTATAGTAGATGTAACCCAAACTCGGGTGTTCATTGACACATTGTTTCATTTGTATACAACCACCCTGGCATCTATCTGTTCAAGAGAGCATGATTTATCCAGTGCTATATCCCGGAACTGACAGGCCAAAGATTAGAGCCTAACCCAGATGAAAGTCGGGGCTGTGTATATTCCTAAAACAAATATTTAGTATCTGACAAGCTCTGGTTAATATTAATTCATGATAGAAAGCAGTCAGTTTAAGCTGAGTACATGCCAAAATCTATTTGGGTTTTGTAAATCATTTTTCAGGATTATAGAGTAGAAAGTCAGACCAGAGAGAGAGAGAGAGACTTCCCTAAAATTAGAAATGTACAGATTTGGACAGAGCTTTCAGAAAACACCAAGGCCAGAGTTTCAAATGGGCAGAAGCCCACAAGCATAAAGTCCTCGTAGAGATGGTTTTCTTTGACTAGCAGAGTGCTTTAAAAGAATCATTTTTAATTATTTGCCAAGTCTGAATTTCTGACTTTTCGTGCCGGTCTGGCAACACTTGGTCCAGATTCCCGCAAGGCAGCTGTCAATTGGAGCTGAACAGAGGTGAACCTCAAGGAAGACACACCAGCTTGCCGTTTGGCCAGAGCCCCACCTCCCCCACTACTATTTACACAACCCCACTTACACCTGCCTACTGCTCATCTGACAAGTGAAGACAATGATGTCCAGAAAGGGAGAAGGACCGTCCAAGGACATGCCTTTGGTTAGGGTCAGCGCTGGAACGAGAACCCAAAACTCCCCATCCTACTTTATCGCTTATTTAGTTAGAATCACTCAGCGCCCTTCTACACTGATATACACATGGTTTTTGGAAGAAAAACTTAAACCTAGTGTCTAGGGAGTTTTCAAAGGCCACAGAGTATGCCTGGGTCACGAGCGTTGTCATTCATCTGTCTTCATCATGGTACATGTCTGTTCTTACTACCAGGAGATCTGAATGTCATTTTGCAAAACCGTAAGCGTCCAGGAAGATGTTCCCACCTATATGCGTATCTAGTCCAGATGGGCTGTGCCTTTACAGCAGTAGGACCCTGACATCCTTACCTAACCTCACGCCAATTCTATAATGGTTAAGCCATGCTACCATTTATTAGATATGTCCTATGTTCCAAACTGTGTCTATGCCCTTTCCTCCTTAGTATTCAGAGCAATCCTCAAAGCTCAGTTTATTGTTCTCATTTTACAGATACAAAATTGGGGGCTCAGTTAGCGTAATCAGCTCGATCAGGATGACACAGCTCATGAAGGACAGAGCTGGGATTTGAACCCAATAGTTTGGGTTCAAGCCCTTCAACTTGCAGCTGTATCCTGCACTGGCTGGTGGCTGTTAGGTTAAGCTTTTGCCCTCTTGGAATATGCAAAAATGACGCTATCTGTTCAGTGTAGCTCAAAGTAAGGAGGCAAACAAATACAGGAGATACTGCATAGTCAAGAATGGGTTAAACTCTCTGATAGCATCAGTTTAAAAAATGAATTCTTCGCCTTTTTAAAATGTGTGTTAGAAGCATATTTCTCTGTGTGCAACAAAAACATTTAGGCTCCCCTGTCATTTAGGTGAATTTTGTTTGCATGCTCTCTTCATGGAATACTGATGTTAATTTTTGGTTAAGTTTAATCTTACCAAGTATAAAGCAATTTGATAGAATAAGTAACCTTTCATTAAAGTTCAATACCGTACTTAAGGAAAATGGGACCGTGTGCATTAATTGATAGTTGACAGCTATTATTTCCATGAAAACCTTTTATAGTAAAATTTCTATTTGATGGATTGGAATTTATAAAATTTGCATTTAACTGAGCTGGATTCAACTGGAAGTACTGGGGATGTATTCCTTCTTCAAACAATATCCTATCTTTACATTTTTATTAAACATTTATTAATGGATGGAATCTTAATTTAAAGAGTAGAGCACAGATTTTATTTAATAACTCAGGTTTATTAGTGCATGAACACAAGTATTTGCACTGTATTTGACTTTGATAAAACATGACTATTTATGAGTACATTTATCCATGGAGACTTAATTAGCACAGCTGAGTTTGGGACAAACTGCTTAATAAAGAATTTTATTTTATTTTACTTTATTTTTATTTTTTAACTCACAATAAATCACATGAATATTATGGGGAATTTTTCTTCCAGTCAGCGGCTTAGAAGGAAGTCAGATTATCCTGGCATATTTGACTGGAATTACAAAATGTGGAAGGGAACTCTAATTCTATTCAGATTCTGCCTCACCCTACCCCATCACAAATCTAAGGACGCTTGAGTGAACATTAAGATGCTTCTGGCATCGTTACACAAGATTTCCATAAATGAGATGATATTAACGTGAAAGCTATTTTTCTCCCATTAATTCTGATCGAAAATAGGAAGAGGACTTCCCATGTATTTCCATAAAGCATTCGCAGTCAAAATCGCTCTTGCCACTTAAGAGACGGAAAGGTTGAGTCCAAGAACAATGAAATCACTTGAAATTCAACTCGCTCGGGAACACGTCAACATCACAATCCAGGGTTTGCAATCTATTTCCAAAATGGAGTGACCAGATTAAAAGCCTTCCCCTCATACTGTTCCCTCTACCTGGAATATCCTCCTTTTTCCCAGGTAGACCCCGTTCCCTGGCGACTTTCAGGGTTTAGGTGAAGTTCTCAGACACAGCATCTAGGACCACCCTGCAGGACCCCTATCCTCCTGTTACCTACCACTGCGGAGCATATATCAAAGGTGACAGTTATGTTTGCCTTTGTAGTATACCTCCCCCATTAGACTGTATCTCCATGCGGGCAGGAATGTTGTCGAATTTACCCACCTCCCTACACGCTCCATGTGTGGTATGGACAAGGTTCTCAGTGAGTTGCTGAGCGAATGGTTGGACAAAAAGTCTTAGAACTCAGAGCTCAAAACTCATTTCTGCAACCACAATGTAAACTCTCTGTGAGGTCAGGGATTCCTCGTTTGTATGATAAGGCACAGTTTCTTCTTGTCTTCCAAAAACTGGAAAAGAGAAAATGTAGCCAAATATGTCTATGAGCTGCTTAAAAGTCTTTATCATATGATACAAATCAGGAACTTGAGTGGCTCTGCTCAGAAGACTCATTCAGTTACCTGACAGGCCCCGATGGGGTACTGACCACGAATACAGACCTACGGGGCCAAAAGCACACTGCTTCTTACCACTTCGGTCAAGAAACCCTGCTTATTCCCCTCCCTCAGCGACGCTGCTACCCCCGGATGAATTCAACAGTGCAATTTACTAGACATGACAAAAGGTACAGTAATATCCCACAATGTGACCTTGATTCCTAAGACAACTTGATACTACATGAAGAGGACATGACAAAACTTTCACAAGAAAATGGGGCAGCTACGTAATTCCTGTGAAAACTTCTTTGTGTTCGGATTTAAGGGCCCCAGAAGGCTGAGGGGCGATTAAATTTCTGTGCGCTACAAATTTCTCTACTTTCAGGAAGTTTCCTTTTTCTGCTGCTCCCTTTGAGTAAAAGAGTTGTTGAGTTCTTTCGGCACCTTTTCTGAAGTTAGGATTATTAATATAAAAGATACGGCATGTCACCTTACGAATTGGGAAAAACAAGAACTTACTAAGACAGATTAAAAAAAAAACCTACTCAAGAGTTCATGTAGTGCTTACAGATGTAATCTTGTCATCAGGCCAGGGGTCAACACATTTTTTTTTTTTAAAGCCAGATAGTAAATATTTCAGGCTTTGCAGACCATTCACTCTGTGTCAGAAGCACTCAGTTCAGCCCTTGTAACACTGAAGCAACTACAGACAACGCATACACAGACAGACACAACTAGGTGCTAATAAAGCTTTATTTCTAAAAACAGGTAGCTAGCCCAGGAGTCCTACTAGTTTGTGGATGTGTGATGTAGCCTACATTTTTGGATAAAGCTCTGTTCTCTGGTAAGAATTAAGAACTCACATCTGAAAACATTAGAAATAGAAATAAACCATACAATCCAGTATTCCGACTAGGTATTCATGGAAAGAAAAGGAAAACACTAATTTGAAAATACATGTGCACCCCTATGTTTACTGCAACGTTATTTATACATCAAGGTATGGAAACAGCCCAAGTGTCCGTCAATAGATGAAGGATAAAGAAGACGTGGTCTGTATACAAAACAGAATATGATTCAGTCATTTAAAAAAAATGAAATCTTGCCATTTACAATATGGATGGACCTAGAACATATTATGCTAAGTAAGATAAGTCAGACAGAGCAAGACAACTATTATATGATTTCTCTTATATGTAGAATCTAAAAACAACAAGACAGATGAACAAACCAAAAACCAGGCTTAAATATAGAGAACTTGTAGTTGCCAGAAACAAGTGTTGGGGAGACGGATGGATAAAACAGGTGAAGAGGATTAAGAGGTACAAACTTAAAGTATAAAGTAAATTGCAGAGATGAAAAGGACAGTGTAAGGAATATAGCTGACAATACTGTAACAGCATTATAGGGTGACAGATGGGGACCTCCCTTAGCGTGGTGAACACTGAGTCATGTACAGAATTATAAAATCGCTATATAGTACACCAGAAAATAATATGAGATTATACGTCAACTACACTTCAATAATCAATTTAAAAAGAACTCACATCTGGGAAGGCCTAGAATCTCCCAAAAATCCTCCTTTCCACTGCTCCCACCCATTGATGGATGCCTAAAATCACACCTTAACGTTTCAACTCTTTTCTTGCTAATATATGTTAATGGGTATGCACCTGTGAAGGGGGAAAGTGTTGTGTAGTCAAATATGTTTGAGATGCTGGATCAACAGATTTAAGCAGATTTATTTATTGAAGAACTTTTTAGAGCTTTTAATATGCTAATATGCCTTGAAAACAGGGGAAAGTAGAGCATAAGCATTTCCTAAATGTATTTGACGACAAAATCTTTTTGTGAGGGCATTTGCAGGACTGTTTCTCACCAAACATATCTTGGGAAATTCTTTTTTAAGATAAGGATAGTGTTGAGCAGGAGTAATAAATAATAATAGTTATCATTTATTGAGTCCTTACCATACATGAATCTGCATTTATCATTTCATTTAATCTTTGCAGCCACCTTGTGAATTACATCCCCCTTTATAATTAGGAATATTGAAATACAAAGAGATGAAGAAATCTGCTTTTGATTATATAACTAGTCAGTGGTAGAGCCAGCCTTCAAATGTGTGTCTGTGTCTGACATTAACAGTCTCTTAACCTCTATTAAATCTTAAAGTCAGTAAAACTTTAGTTTGAAATAGGACTTTCCAGAATCAGAGAGTTTTACACCAAGAGAGGCCATTGGAGATACAGTTTAATCCACTTACAGAGAAATAAATTTATTCCTTAAAAGAGAAACTCAAAGCCCCCCCCCCCCCAAAAAACCAGGACTGGTCTAATTATACTTAGCCCTCAAACTAGGAGATCAAAAAATTTAAAGAATATTTCACTGTATCAAAAACTAATGATGTACTATATGTGCATGTACCAGCACATGCTATATGTACATGCTAATTGAACATAATAAAAAATAATAAAGAATATTGTGTTTATTCCAGTCTAATTTCTTTCCAAAGAAGCCTTTGCTGAGGTTTGCTCAGTGGAGGAAAGAGAAACAGGTTATATCAGTCAGGGCTATTTTATTTGCAACTGTCAGAAAACCTCTATTCATACCAATTTAAGCAAAATGAGAATTTGTTGGTTCATGTAACGAAAAGGCAGATATTGTACCTAGCCTCAGGTATGGGTTAACCTAAGAGTTAAACAATTTCACCCAGTCCTGATTCTTCCCATTTGCCTGGGCTCTCAGCCAGCCATGCTTTCTTCCTCTGGCTTTGTGTGGTAGCAAGATGGCTGCCAGAAGCCATATGGCTAAATTCTCCCATGTTCCAATCCAGCAGGAAAATAAAATTTCTCTTCCTCCTACAGTTGAGACAAAAGTTCTGCCTCTGACGCTCCTCTGCTCAAACTAGGTCATGTGACCACTGACTAAAGCTGTAGCCAGAGGAATACAGATACTTAGGGTTCAAACATAAGAAAACCTTTGCATTGCCAAATATGCCTTTACTGAAGAAGCTACCATCAGTTGCATAGAAAAAAAAAGAAAAAAATTAACTTCTATGAGAATAATTAATGCTGGGCATATCACACTGAAGGATTGTTATAAGGATTAAAAAAGAAACAAAGTATGTAAAGTGTCCACTGTGCCATCAGACAGATGGTAGGTGGTCAATCAATACCAACTATCTTTCTTTATGTCCTCTACCATCAGCGATTAGTATTAATAGAATCCTCATGCTATCCAATTCAGTTGCCATGAAAATTGTGTGCTGTTTGTGATGCCTTCATTCTTGGGGCCAATAAATGTTGTAACAAGAAAATCACAACAACGGGTTTGAATTGGCAACAAGATGAATTTCAGAACTGTTATACCAAAATAAGAAAGTCTTTTTCCTCCCATATAATAGTTTTTACATGACCCTAATGTCTTCTGGAAATGTCAAGGCTTCTAAGAGCCCAAGAACCAGACCCTGAAATGAAAGTTCAACCAAGCAGGGCGCTTAGGTGGCTCAGTGGTTTAAAGCCTCTGCCTTCAGCTCAGGTCATGATCCCAGGGTCCTGGGATTGAGCCCCGCATCGGGCTCTCTGCTCAGCAGGGAGCCTGCTTCCCTTCCTCTCTCTCTCTGCCTGCCTCTCTGTCTACTTGTGATCTCTGTCTGTCAAATAAATAAATAAAATCTTAAAAAAAAAAAAAAGAAAGAAAGAAAGTTCAACCAAGCTTCTGCAAAATGTCAACAGAATTACTCAGGAAGTGGAGGGAGAAAGAAGAAATTCTGAAGGTACATGAACCCAAATTTGCCCATAGCAATTTCACCAATTTTTTAGTTAAAAGTTCAAGAGAAGTCAACTCAATCAATAATAAGTGGTCAGACTAAACCACAACATCATTTGTGACTCTTATGTCTTAGTGATACCTCTAAATGTGATGTAGAGAATATGACATCACTGTCATCATCGTCACTCCATAGCATGAATAGGACAAGGACTTGAGCTTCTGGAAGAACTAACACACTTTTCCTACTTAACAAAAACAGCTCACTGAAAACTGTAAGGAAATCTTGAAAGGGCCAGAGAAAAACATATTACATACAAGGGAACAAAGATGAAACCAACTGCTAATTTTCCATCAGAAATATAAAGGCCAGAAGATATTGGAAAGATACATCTGAGATATTGGGGGGAAAAAATCAGTTAACCAAGAATTCTATATCCAGCAAATCTAGATTCCCCACTCCTGAGGTACAGGCTATACATAATGACACTTCCAAAGTGTACAGTATGGAGTAGGAGGAGTACCTTTATGGGTAAGAAACCTGACAACCACCACCTCAGCCAGGTGATCAAGAGGAGCATCAGTAGTTGTCAGTCATGTGGGTATTACCTCAACAGTACTTGATATATTGAGAAAATGACACTTTGTCACTGTCATCTTTCTGAATTATTTCCCATAATCCTAGTCTTATCATGAGAAAAACACAAGATGAATTCCAATAAAGGGGCATCCTATAAAATACATAACCAGTACTCCTCAAAATTTTCAAGGTCATTAAAAATAAGGAAAGCTTGGAGCACCTGGGTGGCTCAGTCGGTTCAGCATCTGCTTCAGGTCAGGTCATGATCTCAGAGCGCTGGGATGGAGCCCCAAGTCGAGCTCCCTGCTAGTAGGGAGTCTGCTTCTTCCTTTGCCCCTGCCCTTGCTCATTCTTTCTCTCTCTCTCTCTCTCTCTCTCTCTCTATCTATCTATCTATCTTTAATAAATAAATTAAAGCTTAAAAAAAAGATAAAGGAAGCCTGGGAAACCAGCACAGCCAAGAGGAGTAGCAGACATGACAACTAAATGTAATGTGACATCTTAAATGGGACTGGGAACGGAAAAGAACCACAGATAAAAACAATGGGAATCTGAGTAAACTACGGACTTTAATTAAGAAAAATGCATTAATAAGTGTTCATTAACTGTAACTATAATTATACCATACTAACGTCCGCTGGTAATAATAGGGGTAAGTGGGTGTTAGGTATATGAGAACTCTCTGAATTACCTTAATTTTTCTGTAAATCTAAAACTACCCTAAAAAATAAAGCCAATTTTTAAAGTCCCAATTTAGGAACTCTATCCACACAAAATATACATCCTGACCATAACAGAATTAAATCAGAAATTAATAATGAAAACACAACAGCAGAGCTCAAAGGGAAATTTATAGTCTTACCTGCTGACATCAAAAAAGAAGAAAGGTCTAACATCCGTGATCTGAGCTTTTACCTCCAGAAGCTAAAAAAGGAGAGCAAATTAAATTCCAGGTAAGTAAATAAGTAAATATGGGGTAAATAAATAAGTAAATATTAGAGAATAATAATTGCAAAACATATATCTTGTAAAGGACTGGTGTTAAGAATATACAAATAATAGCTCAATAATTTAAAAAATTAAAAATAATTTAAAAAGGTGAAAGAGTTGAGCAGATCCTTTATGAAAACAATACATAGAAATAATCAAGAAATACGTGAAAATATATGTAACATCATTAATCATTACCAAAATATGCACATTAAAATCACAAAGAGCTATATACTCCTATAAATCTGTTAAAATATAAATGACTGACAACACCAAGAGTTGGTAAGAATGTAGAAAACCTGGAGCCCTCAGATATCACTGGATAAATATAAAATGATAGAGTCCCTTTGGAAAACAGAGTTACGGTTTCTCAAAAAGTTAAAATACACACACTTATCCAGTAGATCCACTCTAAGGAAAAATGAAAACATATGGCTCTATGATTTATAACAGCCAAAAAAATGAAAACAACCCAAATGCATATCAACTGGTGAGTGGAAAAACAAAGTATTATCCATATAATGGAATAAATATGATAAAAAGGAATGAACTATTTGTGATACATACACTGGCTTGAGGGGGGGGGACCTTGGCACAAAGGATTCAAACTGAAATATATTTTAACAGAAAGACAATAAATATTATTGGAAAATAAGCACTGACTATGATCACTACTGGTTTCAAGAGATGTGAGGTAATTCATCCCTAAGGAAGTCCCTCCTCTTCTTTTTTTTTTTCTTTAAGATTTTATTCATTTATTTGAGAGAGAGAGAGAGAACAAGCGAGCATGAGCTGGGGGAAAGGGCAGAGGGAGAGGGAGAAGCAGACTCCTCGCTGAGCAGGGAGCCCAATACAGGGCTCAATCCCAGAACCCTGAGATCATGATCTGAGCCCCAGGCAGACACTTAACTGACTGAGCCACCCAAGTACCCCCTTCCCCCTCTTTTTTTAGCCTAGGAAACTTCTTTGATAGGGTCCTTTGAACATAAAACTGGGACCTTTCAGGTCATAGTATGGAAGTCAGAAGTAAAAACATAGAGAGGGCTAAATACTTTCATATAAGAAAAAGAAAAGAGATGGCCCTTTGCTCTCAAATCTAGAGTCAAATCTAGGTGAGGAGCCTGCTATGAAAAGAAAAGACCTCATGTAAAGGAAAGGAGGTTGGAAAGCGGTCCCGAGAAACATGGGAGATATCCAGAGGGTGTCCACTTGCAGGAGGTTCCATGTAGCAGAAAAAGATCTAAAAATGTGTCTGACCTATGATGACTTACACTGAAATGCTTTCATTCATGAAATAGTTATCAAGCCCCTTTTCTGTGCCAAGCTCTGTGCTGGGCACCAGAGACACAATACTTAATCAATAAAATCACAAGTTACCCAACGTATACACTTGACAATTTGAGGCCATTTGCTACCCTAGGTTCTAATGTCCCTTCACTGTCCCTCCAAACCAGCAATAAAAATCTGCTACAAACAAAAACATTGTTTTAATGGCACATTGGGGGACGAAGGGACCACAGATGTTATCCAGTGTGGGTCAACATACCACCAGCAAGATTGGATGACAATCACAGGAAGGAAGAATCATGGCCTCAAAAACAGGTCATGTCAGACAAACGGACGGGAGCAGAGGCTGACTCAGAAAGCCATAGAGATATCATGAGGTGACAGTAGATCTACGTCATGAAGGATGGCAGTGAGGGACTATTTAGGGCGATTCATCAATGTTATCAGTGCCCCTCCTTCCAGGAAAATGGTAGAATTGCATGATTTTGCCTCCTTCAAGTTCGGTCTAGTCATAACCATTGCTTTAGCCAGTGAAATATGAGCAGAAATGGAATATGTCCCTTTCATGGTGACACTTTTTGAATAAGATGAATAAACAGCCATGTTCTTTTGTTTTCCCTGTCATGACAACCAAAAGGCGTGCAGGTCATGAAGCCTCTGTCAAGAGCTTCTCCCAGGGAGGAGATTTAAGAACGAGCCCCCAGCAAACTTGCAATAGACATGGAGCTTGAGCAAGAAATCAACCCTGGTTGCTTTTAAGTCACTAAACTTTGGGGGTGGTTTATTACCGCAGCGCAACCTTGCCGATTCCGGCCGATGCAGGCAGACCGAGCCTGTAGGACGCAGGGATATCAGAGATTTTTAAAGATCTTTTTAAGTAACTGAGTCTTCTGAAGGAGCCGGGGAAAGAGTGTGCTTTCAGATACCAGATTGGAACAGATGAGAACATAAAAGCAGTAAATTCCGCCCTAAGCATTCTAGAAGGTAAGGCAAGCATCCTGACAGGTATACTTGTCTTTTTCTGACAGGAAAAAGTATACACCTTCGTTCAGAGACAATACTTTTTATCCCCCTAGAACTAAATTCAAGCTGGATTTGTCCTCTGGGGATTTGTCTAAAGGATGAGTAGAAGAGTGAACAACATCTCCAGCCACAAAATCACAGAAACGTCGTAAAACTGGACAGTCCTTTCAGTGACCTCATGGAGATAGAAAAAACATCATTTAAAATGGCAAGGCAGGGAAGGCATTTGCCACAAAAAGTTCAGCTAACACGGACCCAGCAAGCTGCTTTCAGACGACCTAAGTCAGGGCTACCCAAACTGCAGGCATTTCTAAAACATTTCACAAATTTTGTCTTTTACCCCCATGGTCACCTGCTTGCCACACTTTCGTGCATATTCTATTTAAATCGATTACCATTTATTTACTTAGATGTATTTTTAAAGGAAAAGAATGTATTTAAATAGTATATCTTAAAAACCAGAATCATGAGCCACAAATGGAAACCCACTGAAAGCCCTCTTGATCACACACACCCATAAAAACAAAACAGTGAATACAACCGCTCGGTGTTATCCGGATATCGTAATCTGCTCAAGTTTATAAGCCTGGGGCTTGCCTGTTATTAAAAGGGAGGATTACAAAATGATAGCCCCCACCTGAGTCTTTCTCCTTCATGCACCAGAATTAAAGAGAATTATAAAGAGGATAATTTGAATACTCAACAATTCAATGCACTACCTAAAATCATTTCAAGTGCTCTCTGTAGTATGGGCCCCACCTTTGGGGAAACACGGTGGCCTTGACATTGGACCTCTCCGATTTCAGACAATGGGGCAGAGCTGACCAACACACCCAGATGCTCTGTTCTGACCTACCACCGTGTTCTCAAAGAGGCCGTGCTTTCTACAGGCTGCTCCCGACCAGTGACAGAGGCAGCAGGGTACCAAGGCCAGGAGACCAGGCCTCGTGTGACAGGCCATGATGGCTCATCAGCCTTGTCGAATATCCGCAGAACTGCTCTGTGCACTAGAGGCCCCATCCTAACCCTCTGCTCCCAAGCCAGACTCTCCCCACCCTCTGCTGGCCCTTCTTGGCTTCTCTCCAGGAACCTCCCACAATCCTTTGTTAGCTCTTCCCCTAATAAACTCACGTGTGTCTACCTGCCTCAAGTCTGCTGTTCAGAGAACCTAGGCTCACAGGTCGACGCGCCTGACACATCTTTTGGAGATAAGACAGACAGGCAGGAAAACGTCCTACTAAGTCATGCGTCCATGCATCAGAAATGAATCTCAGATTGGAGGAATCTGTCTCCTTGTCCCCAAAGCACACACCCCAGACCGTCTCTATCGCTGACTGAAAAGAGGCCACAAGATCCGGGCAGAGGGATTAAGGAAGGCGAAGTTGACATTGTGTGGTAGACGTTTAAGAGCTGCATTCTACTCTTCTGCCAAACATCAGCAAACGTCTACTTAGCTTTTAAGACTCAGTTCAAACTCTACCTGTGCTGAGAAGTCTACACCCATCTGACTGGCCGTCATGGGTCCTGGCTACATCCATGTCCCTTACAAGAATCAGGAGTAAAGACCATGTACAGAGAAAATATGTCCCATGTTGCACATCGGCATAGACTCTCACTGAGTCCCTCCTAGCTAGTTTTTCCTCCAGTGTTAGAAAAATCACTGTTCCTTCGGTTAAACATCTCATAAAGGAGTTGGCTTGTGTCTAAAGACCACATTGCAGGAAAAATAGAAGCATGTTGGATCTTCAAATGCGAGAATCACACTTAACAGGAGACGTTCCATGAGAGGTACACACAATGTGACGCTCCGCTTCCTACTGCCACCTCATCTTCCAGCGGGGGGTGTGCATTCAGTGAGCAAAACAGCAGCCCTGGCCATCGAAGTAATTATTTCTCTCTCTTACTTCTCATACTTCACGTAGAGCTGAATTCCCAAAGGTCGGACTCAGTATCTACTCATTAGAGATGAGTATCTGCCTCTCTCACCAGAGTCCACCTGACTGGAAGCTTCTAGCACTCACCAGAGTGCACACACAGCTGATATTAAAAACATGAGATTGGATGCAAGAAATGGTCACCAAAAAAATACATTCCCAGAAGTTGTCTTAGGTTGGCTTCCCCCAGAAAGAGACCCTGCGAAAAGGATTGGCATGGAAGGTGATCCCAGCATCATGATGAGGTGGGAGTATGGGGTCATGAACAAAGGATAGGAATCCTTCCAGAAAGGGTGGATGAATGAGCTGGTGAGGGCCGGAGCAACTGGGGCCCACTCCTACTGAGGGCTCTTGGGAGACCAAGAGAGCACAACTCGGAAGTCTCCTATGTAAAAGCAAGGAACCTCAGATATTTATCTACCAAATCCACGCACAAACACAGGCCCACTTTCCTGTGGTGAGAGAGAATCCTCAGGCTGAGACTCGTAGGCTTTGTTGAGGAAACCACCTGCGTGTATGAGATGGGTGAACGCTGAGGGAACCAGGGGTGGGACAGAGACATCCAATGTCACGAGTCAATGCCATTCTGTTCCTTTTGTTTCTGCGGAAGTCCGCTCTCCTTCCAATTAAACAACAACAACAACAACAACAAAACAAACCTCTAAGTTTTCTGCCCAATGAACACCATCAATTACAACAAAGACATCAGGATTTGAACATCTTGGGATTCTGATTTTCTTTTTTTCTTTCACCAAATACTTCTTGGCTGTGATTACAATTTAACCATGACCTTATACTACGTCACTTGTGTCTCTCTCATGAACGGTCTCTCTGTAAGTTTTGTATAAATGAGTGCTTTGGTTTGAAAGCAAGTTTTGAAATCTACTTGTACCACACTAACTTCATTTGTGTTTTAAATGTGCATAAATAATATACTAAATATATAAATCTGTATAATGTTTCCAGCAACTAGCTGCACAGTCTTCTTGACTGTTAAGATCATTCATATTTAAATGTTTATACTAAGCAGAATTTTGTATTAGTCAACACAAATCTATAGGGTGAAATTAAGATTTTTACGGTCTTGGAAAGAAGTCTCCCTCATCGTCCATTGAGAAGTTTTCAGGATGAAATGTTTGTTAAATTAAAGGTAAAAATTAAAGATCACAGGATCACGAGGCAAGCAGCCTTTCCTTTAAATTTTCACATACATGCCAACACTTGACGGGAGAGGTGAGGACATAAGTTATATAATTCTGATCCGATGCCCTGGATTTGGGCAGCCTGTTCTGAAACTGTGAAAACCAAAATGGAGATTCTTTTTTTACAAACAATGGAATATGAATTTAGAACATCTAAGGTCTTGTTACATTCTGAGTATCAGTATTTCTACCCTGTTCATTGGCCTAAGCCCCAAATAAATTTCTTTCCTCTAAGTTTCAATGCAGATTGTGCCCTGGCGTACTAATTCTCCTCACTGAAATCCCAGTCCATGTCAGTGTCCAATGGGTTGTAAAAGGTTCAAAAAAGGTATACTTTCTTTGAAGCAAAATCTCTGTGTGAAGCCCAGATCTGTTTATTCTTCCTGATGAGAAGGGAATGGTGAGCTCACTCTCCTTGGATCAATGCCCCGACCTTCAGCAGCCCTCCATGACTCATTCCTTCGGTCTCTGCCATTGAGCTCCAGACCCCTGCCCTGAACCCTCACTACTGCCCCCATGAACCCTTCCTTAAATAAATAACACCAATGTTTAAAACTCTCAGATGCTTTTGTAATCTTAGCTAGCACTATGGTGCATTTTGTGGTAAAGACTAGATTGGCTTCTATTGTGACCAGTCCACAGAAACAGGATGGACCCTCGCCCCAAATCTGGTTCAAGTGTCAGGACTGAAGACACTACACACACATCAAGCAAGTATGAAAAGGTGTTACTACTTGTACAATAAGGCTTTCTGGGAGAGCTGGGGAGGTTTCCAAACAGGTCCAAAATGCCTTGAGAGAACAAAGAAAGAAGACTGGCTTGGGGTTTTTATGGTGGGTAAGGTGTGGTCTCCATGAGGGTTTCCATGCATGGCTTAAACTTCCTTATCAGCTTGTCCAGATGTGGGGCAGAGGGAGAAGAAGGATAAATGAATTGTAAAAGTTATCAGCAGTCAAGCATCCAAAAAATAGAGTCGGACTTGTTATGACAACTTCCCAATTAAGCCAGATTTTCAGACTGAAATAATAACAGAGACATAATAAAGCATATATTTATGGGGCACCTACAACATGCCAGGTATACGGTATTTACACACATTATTTCATTGAATTTTCATAACAAACCTAAAAGTTGGTACCTTTGTGCATCTTCTCCCCAAAGAAGAACTTGAAAGATTTGAAGAGAAATCATTTATTTGAGAAGTTAGGGCAGGAACGTATTGAAGGCTTGGGAGAGGGACTTGGGGAAGGCAGGAATAAAGGACGCTGTCTCTAGTCAGCCGGTGGCCACTGGGGGAATATGGAACCCAACCCAACTCAAGATCCTCTGAGAGATGTGCGGGACATGGTGTTGCCCACCAGGGGGATAAGGACGCAGGAATGTTTATCCACCAATTTCCACCTTCATGGTTTGGAGGTCACACCTGGAAGCATCACCTCCAGCACCCCCAGTTGTGGAGAGAGATTTCAAGCAGAGAGATGCTGATGGTCCAAGAAGCTATCAGCAGGTATGAGAGCTAGCCTCTGAACAGCTAAGTACTTGCAAGGTGAGCCACGGAGACACGAGCTAGACAGCCACTACCTACCTGCAGACGGTCGCTCTCCCCACCCTCATTCTACAGATGAAGACATGAAAGCTCAGAGAGAATGAGTAATGTTTTCCAAGATGACACATATAATGATGAAAGAGATGGAACTAACACCCAAGGCCTCCTGACTCCTGAGCCACATTTGTACACAAGGCAACACGGACATAAGAGGGCTTTGCCACTTTCACAAAGTGGAATTGAAACAGGCAGCGTGGCAGAGTGGTAACAAGGTGTGCCCTGAGGTTAGACCATGTCATTTCAAATCCTAGCACAGACGCTTGCTAGCTTGGGAACCTCGAGCAAGTCTTTAACCTCTGTGTTTGGTTTTACCATCTACACAATGGGATAATAGTAGCCGCTTCATCCCGTGGTCGGCAGAGTTCTCCATAGTGCCTAGTAATGCTGTCATTTATTTTAAAGGTCTGACTGAGTGTCAAGTTAGCAGATTTCCTGATATCAAATTTTCATTCCTATAGTTTTAGAAAATAATGCATCTGACCTGGTTTATTTTTTTGCAAAGCATTCCATATGCTTCCCTGTATCTCTCTCAATCGTTCCCTAAGTCTCCTGCCCTAATATTGAAAATAAATGACTTTTTTCAAATTCTTCCAATTTTTAGGGGAATCAAAACAAGTTATAAAATATAAAGATGTATTTTTTAAATATGTGACTACCTATGTGCCCTGTGTAAACATGGGGTAAGAAAATCAGGCCAATCATGTCAACGTTCTGGTTTACGTTTATTTCTGAGTCCTCTACAGATTGGATTTACAAGACTTGTTTTTCTAACTATCAGACTTTATACCAGCATCCACGGGTTCTACGCCAGCATACCTCTCCACCCCAGCCTTGAATTAGGCAAGTCATTGGGTTAGACGAGAGTAGATTAAAAGACAAGTCAAAGAAAACCCAGGCTTCCTGGCTATTCAGTGTCTAGAGATTCCCTAGCCCCTTCAAGTGGACACGGCACCCTAAAAATCCTGTCTGGGAGGTGACATGCTGAGCAAATATTCTGGCTGGCTTTGCCTCTGGACCAACCTTCATCCGTGTCTACCTTCCTTTCTCTACACTCAGTACTAATCAGTCAGCACACCCACAAGGAATCATGGCACCCTACATCAAAAACTAATGATGTAAGATATGGTGACTAGCATAATATAATAAAAAAAAATTTTTAAAGAAATCAGCAATTCAAGAGTTTATAAAATAATAATAATAATAATCAGGGGTGCCTGGGTGACTCAGTCATTAAGTGTCTGCCTTCAGCTCAGGTCATGATCCCAGGGTCCTGGGATCGAGTCCCGCATCGGGCTCTTTGCTCAGCAGGGAGCCTGCTTCCTCCTCTCTCTCTCTCTGCCTGCCTCTCTGCCTACTTGTGATTTCTCTCTGTCAAATAAATAAATAAATAAATAATCTTTTTAAAAAAAAAATAAATAAATAAATAATAAAGCTCCTTACTTAAGCACAGCCCCCCCCCAAAAAAAAATCTTTAGAAAAAGTCCCATCTGTCCCCACAGAGATAACCTTTGGATATTTAAGCAAAGAGAAGGAAAGTAAGGCAAAATATACAACAAGAAGAGAGGCCTTTATTCTGTCAGTTAAAACACTTTACAAACTGCTGATCAGGTGTTTGGTGTTTTGTTTTTTTAATCAAGAAAATCTTGAGAGATTTCAGCATAAAAATAAAATTCTTTCATTGGAGGCTATTTTCATATTCCTTTCACACCAAGTAACACCCTCACCTTCCAGCTCTTGATTTTTTTCTTTTTTCTTTTTAACAGATTCTGCCATAAGTCAGTCTAGATGAGTCTTATCCCTCTACCCTGGATAAGACACTCTGAGCTGAGCCTGCATTCGTTCTGCGTCTTGAGGAACGGAGGTATGCCCCGCAGGAATGCGCTGGATGCTACGGTTAATTAACTAATTTACTCAATCAAGTTTAACAGTGGTTTTAACTTTAATGAGACCATTACATTTTAATATGGAAATAACAGCCTTGTATCCTTAACAATCCCCACAGCCCAGAGATCCGCCTCCTTCTTCCGCCCCCTTCGCACCAGCACGGATGTGGATTTTTGAACCTGAACGCCCGAGTGTAATGTCCAGAACTTGTAATACACAAGGACAGGGCCCATCACTGATACGGCCCATCGCTGATACGGCCCATCACTGATACGGCCCATCACTGATACGGCCCACGTGAACCACGGGGCGCCTTCTCGTGGCCCGAGACGTATGCTCTGAACACACACAGCAGCCGTCGCTCCCGGTAAGAGCCAAAGTTGTATGGTGGGCAGGGTCCTTCCTAGATGATCACGCAAGGGGGGCTTTTGAGTCTGAACACTGGCGCAAGGGAGCAAGGAAGGCAGACCGATGTCAGAAGGTCCAAAAGGAGAGAAATGGAAGTGCCCACGCGTACCACCTGGGTCTCAGTTGTCCTCGGGAGACCTACCCTAGGGCTACTGTCACCAAACTGAGTCGCGTTGATTGGGCTCCTCAAAAGGCCAGCAAATCGTTAACACGCTCTCATTGAGAACTTCCATTATTCCGGTTAGAGGACTTTGGAGATTAACTACGAAAAGTTTTACAAGGCGGTTGAAGGTAATGAATCACGATTCCTGTAAGGGTGAACCCAACACGCTGAAACCTCGTACAGCTGTCTTATATTTGCGCTGTGTGCATTTTGCTACCCGTAATTTTGTCATCAATTTTCATCTTTTGTTTAAACATATTTGTCTTTTGGACAAGATAGGTCATATTTCATAGGTTTGATGAATTTTCTCCTTGGTCCGGTTTTACAGAATTTGCACTTAATTAATTGCCCAACCTTTAATTCGACAGACTGTTTTTAATGGCTATGTAGTTTCAAAAGCATATACACAGTGGAATTTCGAAAAAGTAATTGTTTTTGTGTCACTTCCAAAGAAAGTCGCAATTATTAAAATGTGTAAAGAATTTGTCAAATGCGCAATGGGCAATAATTAGGAAGATATCAAATAAACCTTTAATGGATATTTTTAATTTGGTGTTCAGCAGGAATATTTAAATAATGCAACAAAATATGTCATTTCTCGCCTCAGGACTATAGAAGCCAAATCCCAATGTGAAAATGCACCTTTCAATTGCATCGACTGGGTCGTTCTGGAGGTGACACTCAAAAGATTTTCTAGGTCTTAGCAGAGCTGTAAAGCGGGACCCCCCTCATCCAGCAGACAGCACAGAATCCAAAAATCTGCCTATCAAAAGCATCATTCAAGCCACAGGGCTCTTCTGTGCCTGGTAAAAAAGCAGGCAGAAAAAGAGAAGACAAAGGTCAGCCGTTGTCAATTCTTTATAAATGTGATGGTGCTGGCAGTTTGCAAGGAACTGCTATGTTTCCCTAGCAACTTTGTGTGTGTGCAGATGCGTTCAGTACATTTTTTCCCCTTGTTATTTTCAGACCGTCTTTTTGTACTGCGGACGATTTTGAATGTATCCTCTCGGTTACAGGGGCCTTTTTATTAAGAGGATTAAGAGCTGACATTTTTTGGAAGGGAAGTTTGCTGAATTGGGGGCAGTGAAAACCAGAGTTCAATCTTTAGTCAGATGGCAGATAAAAAGCAGGAGGGAAAGGCTAGGACAGAAAAGGCATTAGACAGGGAGAAAGCAGAGAGTATCCAGTTTCCAGAAACTGGAACCTGAGATGCCATGACTTTCCTGAATTGGTCCTTCTGTCATCTCTTTTAAAGAAATGTTCAGCAAAGCGTCTAAGCCAACTCCACCCTGCCTTTCAGGTGTTCCCCCCACCCTCCTGCCCCACCTTGGCTTTTCTTATAGTTCTAAGAGCCTAGAGTCAATATTTAATTTTGATTCATCTGTTTCCTTTTGTTTTTTAGTGGCAGGGAAGAGACATCTGCAAATAACCTTCACCAAGCTCTGTTCTTTATTAATTCACCTGCTGCATTTATGGGGTGCTTATGGTTTACTGAGCGCTGCGCTGGGCATATAGCAGGGGTCTACAAACTTTGCCTGCAGAGCCCCAGATAGTAAATCTGGGGCAGCCATCCCGTCTCTGTGACAACATCTCACCTCTGCGTCTGTACGTTGCAGCAGCTGCAGAATATCCGTAATGAATGGGCGTGGCGGCAGGCCAGTAAAGCTTTCCATATGGGTACTGAAACCTAAATTTCCCATCATTTTCACAGATCACGAGATATTATCCTTTTGATTTTTTTTTCCCACCATTTAAAAATACAAAAATCATTCTTAGCTTCTGGGTCACATAAAAACAGGCAGCAGCAGGATGGATATGGCCTGTGGGCCATGGTGAGCTGACCCCGCGCGCAGACCCAGGGGTTGTGTTCTCACGGGAGTGACAATACGGACACAGACAGCAGAGACTGCATCAACAAGATGACATCAGATTCCTCTAAGGAACATGAAGGAAATAAAACAGGAAGATGCAGTAAAGAGTACCCGAGAGGGAGAGTTCACTTTAGATGGAGCCGGCAGGGGGACCTCGCTGAGACCTGCCTAACAAAAGTGCTGATCACCTACGCATCTCTAAGCAAACCACTCCTTCCATAAGTCGGCTGCACTTAGGCCTAACTTGAATTCATAGACTCACTCTGCAAAACCCCAGAAAACAAAGCAAGCGACTTACCTGGCCCCGTTATCAAAATCGTGGAAGATGGGCATATGCTGGTGAGAATAACCATACCTATTAATACCACAGATTTCCAGGTGCTGTGTGGAACACCTAATCCCCAGTCCCCTAGGAGACAGGAGTTTTAAAGCCGCAGCACACTTTTTCAAAGCAGGGTTGTTTTTGGGTTTTTGTTGTTGTTGTTTAACTGGAAATGGTGCCATGACCTTAGGTCATTTCTCTCCTTCTTTCACTACTCACAGAGTTGAAATAATAGCATGCTCTTAAATTCCAAATTTGAATGGACAGGGCCTCTTTTATTTACATCCTCTTGAGCTCTGCTAACTTTATTTTTCATGGCTGCTAAAATATTTTTTTAAAGAGAAACCAAATTATTTTCCATGAATGTTCTCAAAGAATCATAAAGGGACTCGGTGCTTCATTTGTCTTTGGGGGACGGGTCAAAGGTGAACAGTATTTCTACTTGTTTCATAATTTTCTGTTTAATACCAAGCATAATGTCAAAAGATTTGGTGGTAGTTTTTATGTTATTTGAATGCTCTTATACTGGACCTTCCTACCATTGTGAAACAGAAGGCTGGTGCCCAGGTGGTTATTAGGAGGTGAATTTTTTTTTAAGGTTTTATTTATTTATTTGACAGAGAGAGAGGTCACAAGTAGGCAGAGAGGCAGGCAGAGAGAGAGAGAGGGAAACAGGCTCCCTGCCAAGCAGAGAGCCCAATGTGGGGCTCGATCCCAGGACCCTGAGATCATGACCTGAGCCAAAGGTAAAGGCTTAACACGCTGGGCCACCCAAGGTTCAGGGCACCTCTAGGCACCCTAGAGGTGAATTTTAACTCCAGAATTCTCACTTGGAATTGTCTTTTGCAATGCTAGGGCTTGAATGGTTATTGTGTTGGTTGGTTGGTTGATTTTAATTAAGCAACAATTGGTGATTTTTTTAAAAGGCTTTGCTCTCTCTCACACCGAACTTGTATTTGTACTCCTGTGGCCTTTACCAAAATCAACAGAGTATGGACTAATACATGCACACCCCATCCAGATTCTCTTGAGAATAGATAGCCATGAGCCCTTTCTAAAACCCACTCAAAATTTCCTCCTTTATAAAGTATTTCCACTATTATTGGAAGCTCTAAGAATTCTAAGACCTGGCTTCTCAGCTGGACATCTCACTCAAGGTACAGCCTCCAAGAAGCTGCTCTATTTTCCTGCCTATGAAATGGACTCTTGATCCACGGTCCCTCCTTCTCACAAAGCTATCGTTAGAATCAAATGAAACGACTTACGCAAAAACAACAGGAAAGGGGGAGGAGTCAAGATGGCGGAGAAATAGCAGGCTGAGACTACTTCGGCTAGGAGGAGATCAGCTAGACAGCTTATCTAAAGATTGCAAACACCTGCAAACCCATCAGCAGATCGAAGAGAAGAAGAACAGCAATTCTAGAAACAGAAAAACAATCACTTTCTGAAAGGTAGGACCGGCGGAGACGTAAATCCAAAGCGACAGGAAGATAGACCCCGGGGGGAGGGGCCGGCTCCCGGCAAGCGGCAGAACAATGGCGCACAAAATCGGGACTTGTAAAAGTCTGTTCCGCTGAGGGACATCGCTCCAGAGGCTAAACCGGGGCGAAGCCCATGCAGGGTCAGCGTGGCCTCAGGTCCCGCAGGGTCACAGAAGGATCGGGGGTGTCTGAGTGTCGCAGAGCTTGCGGGTATTGGAACGGGAAAGCCGGCTACAGAAACAGAGCCGACAGTGAGCTCACAGCTCGGGGTTACCTTGAACCGGTCGCAGGCTCGGTGAGCTCGGAGCGCGGCCGGAGGTCAGGCAGACGGGAGTAACTGGGCGCTGTTCTCTGAGGGCGCACTGAGGAGTGCGGCCCTGGGCTCTCGGCTCCTCCGGGCCGGGCCGGAGACCAGGAGGCCGCCTTTTGTGTTCCCGTCCTCCGGAACTCTACGGAAAGCGCTCAGGGAACAAAAGCTTCTGAAAGCAAACCCGAGCGGATTACTCACCCCGGCCCGGGTAAGGGCGGTGCAATTCCGCCTGGGGTAAAGACACTTGAGAATCACTACTCCAGGCCCCTCCCCCAGAAGATCAACAAGAAATACAGCCAAGACCAAGTTCACCTACAAAGGAGTGTGGTTTCAATACCAAGGAGAGCAGCAGAATTCCAGAGGAGGAGAAAGCAAAGCAGGGAAATCATGGCTTTTTCCATGAGTTTTTAGTCTAGGAGTTAATTTAATTTTTTTCTTTTTCATTTTTTCTCCTCTTCTGCTAAAATTTTTTTTAACTTTTACCCTTCTCTTTTTTAGTGTTTTTTAACTAGTTTATCTAATATATATATATTTTTTCTTTTTTATACTTTTCTTTATTCATTTTCTTTTTTTAATTCTTTTCTTTTTTTCTTTTTTTCTTTCTTTTTTCTTTTTCTTTTTTTTTTTTTTTTCTGAACCTGCTTTTATCCCCTTTCTCCCCCCCTCACGATTTGGGATCTCTTCTGATTTGGTTAAAGCATATTTTCCTGGGGTTGTTGCCACCCTTTTAGTAATTTACTTGCTCCTTCATATACTCTTATCTGGACAAAATGACAAGGCAGAAAAATTCACCACAAAAAAAAAGAACAAGAGGCAGTACCAAAGGCTAGGAACCTAGTCAATACAGACATTGGTAATATGTCAGATCTAGAGTTCAGAATGACAATTCTTAAGGTTCTAGCCGGACTCGAAAAAGGCATGGAAGATATTAGAGAAACACTCTCGGGAGATATAAAAGTCCTTTCTGGAGAAATAAAAGAACTAAAATATAACCATGTTAAAATCAAAAAAGCTATTAATGAGGTGCAATCAAAAATGGAGGCTCTCACTGCTAGGATAAATGAGGCAGAAGAAAGAATTAGCAATATAGAAGACCAAATGACAGAGAATAAAGAAGCTGAGCAAAAGAGGGACAAACAACTACTGGACGATGAGGGGAGAATTCAAGAGCTAAGTGACACCATAAGATGAAACAACATTAAAATAATTGGGATTCCAGAAGAAGAAGAAAGAGAGAGGGGAGCAGAAGGTATACTGGAGAGAATTATTGGGGAGAATTTCCCCAATATGGCAAAGAGAACAAGCATCAAAATTCAGGAGGTTCAGAGAACGCCCTTCAAAATCAATAAGAATAGGCACACACCCCATCACATAATAGTAAAATTTACAAGTCTTAGTGACAAAGAGAAAATCTTGAAAGCAGCCCGGGAAAAGAAGTCTGTAACATACAATGGTAAAAATATTAGATTGGCAGCAGACTTATCCACAGAGACCTGGCAGGCCAGAAAGAGCTGGCATGATATATCCAGAGCACTAAATGAGAAAAACATGCAGCCAAGAATACTATATCCAGCTAGGCTATCATTGAAAATAGAAGGAGAGATTAAAAGCTTCCAGGACAAACAAAAACTGAAAGAATTTGCAAACACCAAATCAGCTCTACGGGAAATATTGAAAGGGGTCCTCTAAACAAAGAGAGAGCCTACAAGTGGTAGATCAGAAAGGAACAGAGACAATATACAGTAACAGTCACCCTGCAGGCAATACAATGGCACTAAATTCATATCTCTCAATAGTTACCCTGAATGTTAATAGGCTAAATGCCCCAATCAAAAGACACAGGATATCAGAATGGATAAAAAAACAAAACCCATCTATATGTTGCCTCGAAGAAACTCATTTTAAGCCCGAAGACACTTCCAGATTTAAAGTGAGGGGGTGGAAAAGAATTTACCATGCTGATGGACATCAGAAGAAAGCAGGAGTGGCAATCCTTATATCAGATCAATTAGATTTTAAGCCAAAGACTATAATAATAGATGAGGAAGGACATTATATCATACTCAAAGGGTCTGTCCAACAAGAAGATCTAACAATTTTAAATATCTATGCCCCCAACATGGGAGCAGCCAACTATATAAACCAATTAATAACAAAATCAAAGAAACACATCAACAATAATAGAATAATAGTAGGGGACTTTAACACTCCCCTCACTGAAATGGACAGATCATCCAAGCAAAAGATCAACAAGGAAATAAATGCCTTAAATGACACACTGGACCAGATGGTCATCACAGATATATTCAGAACATTTCATCCCAAAGCAACAGAATACACATTCTTCTCTAGTGCACATGGAACATTTTCCAGAATAGATCACATCCTTGGTCCTAAATCAGGACTCAACTGGTATCAAAAGATTGGGATCATTCCCTGCATATTTTCAGACCACAATGGTCTGAAGCTAGAACTCAACCACAAGAGGAAGTTTGGAAAGAACCCAAATACATGGAGACTAAACAGCATCCTTCTAAAGAATGAATGGGTCAACCGGGAAATTAAAGAAGAATTGAAAAAAATCATGGAAACAAATAATAATGAAAATACAACGGTTCAAAATCTGTGGGACACAACAAAGGCAGTCCTGAGAGGAAAATATATAGCAGTACAAGCCTTTCTCAAGAAACAAGAAAGGTCTCAGGTACACAACCTAACCCTACGCCTAAAGGAGCTGGAGAAAGAACAAGAAAGAAACCCTAAGCCCAGCAGGAGAAGAGAAATCATGAAGATCAGAGCAGAAATCAATGAAATAGAAACCAAAAAACAATAGAACAAATCAACAAAACTAGGAGCTGGTTCTTTGAAAGAATTAATAAAATGGATAAACCCCTGGCCAGACTTATCAAAAAGAAAAGAGAAAGGACCCAAATAAATAAAATCATGAATGAAAGAGGAGAGATCACAACTAACACCAAAGAAATACAAACTATTATAAGAACATACTATGAGCAACTCTACACCAATAAATTTGACAATCTGGAAGAAATGGATGCATTCCTAGAAACATATAAACTACCACAACTGAACCAGGAAGAAATAGAAAGCCTGAACAGACCCATAACCAGTAAGGAGATTGAAACAGTCATTAAAAATCTCCAAACAAACAAATGCCCAGGGCCAGACGGCTTCCCGGGGGAATTCTACCAAACATTTAAAGAAGAACTAATTCCTATTCTCCTGAAACTGTTCCAAAAAATAGAAATGGAAGGAAAACCTCCAAATTCATTTTATGAGGCCAGCATCACCTTGATCCCCAAACCAAACAAGGATCCCATCAAAAAAGAGAGCTATAGACCAATATCCTTGATGAACACAGATGCAAAAATTCTCATCAAAATACTACCCATAGGATTCAACAGTACATTAAAAGGATTATTCATCACGACCAAGTGGGATTTATTCCAGGACTGCAAGGTTGGTTCAACATCCGCAAATCAGTCAATGTGATACAACACATCAATAAAAGAAAGAGCAAGAGCCATATGATACTCTCAATAGATGCTGAAAAAGCATTTGAAAAAGTACAGCATCCCTTCCTGATCAAAACTCTGCAAAGTGTAGGGATAGAGGGCACATACCTCAATATTATCAAAGCCATTTATGAAAAACCCACCACAAATATCATTCTCAATAGAGAAAAAATAAAAGCTTTTTCGCTAAGATCAGGAATACGGCAGGGATGTCCATTATCACCACTGCTATTCAACATAGTATTAGAAGTCCTAGCCTCAGCAATCAGACAACAAAAAGAAATTAAAGGCATCCAAATTGGCAAAGAAGAAGTCAAACTATCACTCTTCGCAGATGATATGATACTATATGTGGAAAACCCAAAAGACTCCACTCCAAAACTGCTAGAACTTGTACAGGAATTCAGTAAAGTCTCAGGATATAAAATCAATGCACAGAAATCAGTTGCATTTCTCTACACCAACAACAAGACAGAAGAAAGAGAAATTAAGGAGTCATTCCCATTTACAATTGCACCCAAAGCCATAAGATACATAGGAATAAACCTAACCAAAGAGGCTAAGAATCTATACTCTGAAAACTATAAAGTACTCATGAAAGAAATTGAGGAAGACACAAAGAAATGGAAAAATGTTCCATGCTCCTAGATTGGAAGAATAAATATTGTGAAAATGTCTATGCTACCTAAAGCAATCTACACATTTAATGCAACTCCTATCAAAGTACCATCCATTTTTTTTCAAAGAAATGGAACAAATAATCCTAAAATTTATATGGAACCAGAAAAGACCTCAAATAGTGAAAGGGATATGGAAAAAGAAAGCCAAAGTTGATAGCATCACAATTCCAGACTTCAAGCTCTATTACAAAGCTGTCATCATCAAGACAGCATGGTACTGGCACAAAAACAGACACATAGATCAATGGAACAGAATGGAGAGCTCAGAAATAGACCCTCAACTCTATGGTCAACTAATCTTCAACAAAGCAGGAAAGAATGTCCAATGGAAAAAAGACAGCCTCTTCAATAAATGGTGTTGGGAAAATTGGACAGCCACATGCAGAAAAATGAAATTGGACCATTTCCTTACACTACACACAAAAATAGACTCAAAATGGATGAAGGACCTCAATGTGAGAAAGGAATCCATCAAAATCCTTGAGGAGAACACAAGCAGCAACCTCTTCGAACTCAGCCACAGCAACATCTTCCTAGGAACATCGCCAAAGGCAAGGGAAGCAAGGGCAAAAATGAACTATTGGGATTTCATCAAGATCAAAAGCGTTTGCACAGCAAAGGAAACAGTTAACAAAACCAAAAGACAACTGACAGAATGGGAAAAGATATTTGCAAACTACATATCAGATAAAGGACTAGTGTCCAAAATCTATAAAGAACTTAGCAAACTCAACACCCAAAGAACAAATCATCCAATCAAGAAATGGGCAGAGGACATGAACAGACATTTCTGCAAAGAAGATATCCAGATGGCCAACAGACACATGAAAAAGTGCTCCATATCACTCGGCATCAGGGATATACAAATCAAAACCACAATGAGATATCACCTCACACCAGTCAGAATGGCTAAAATCAACAAGTCAGGAAATGACAGATGCTGGCAAGGCTGCAGAGAAAGGGGAACCCTCCTACACTGTTGGTGGGAATGCAAGCTGGTGCAACCGCTCTGGAAAACAGCATGGTGGTTCCTCAAAATGTTGAAAATAGAACTGCCCTATGACCCAGCAATTGCACTACTGGGTATTTACCCTAAAGATACAAATGTAGTGATCCGAAGGGGCACGCACACCTGAATGTTTATAGCAGCAATGTCCACAATAGCCAAACTATGGAAAGAATCTAGATGTCCATTAACAGATGAATGGATAAAGAAGATGTGGTATATATACACAATGGAATACTATGCAGCCATCAAAAGAAATGAAATCTTGCCATTTGCGACAATGTGGATGGAACTAGAACGTATCATGCTTAGCGAAATAAGTCAAGCAGAGAAAGACAACTATCATATGATCTCCCTGATATGAGGAAGTGGCGATGCAACATGGGGGCTTAAGTGGGTAGGAGAATAAATGAAACAAGATGGGATTGGGAGGGAGACAAACCATAAGTGACTCTTAATCTCACAAAACAAACTGAGGGTTGCTGGGGGGAGGGGGTTTGGGAGAAGGGGGTGGGGTTATGGACATTGGGGAGGGTATGTGCTTTGGTGAGTGCTGTGAAGTGTGTAAACCTGGCGATTCACAGACCTGTACCCCTGGGGATAAAAATATATGTTTATTAAAAATAAAATATTTTTTTAAAAAAACAGGAAAACTATAAAACAATAAAATGCCTGTAGGTATTATCATGACTCCTCCTGTTGTGATATTAGCGACACTTATGTCTTGTGTCTGAATGAGACCATGTTATTTTGTAATTGTTGGTATGTCGCCTATAACCAAGTTCAAATTCAACTACAAACTCCACAGGAATACAGAATTAGGTTCGTCTCTTCTTCCATGAGCCTTATGGAGGACTGTGCACACAGCGGGCTTCCAAATGTGCTCCTTACCAAAGAACTTTGTCACTCACTGGTGCTGTGAGTCCCTACACACAATGCTCGCAACCAGTGAAAGAAGGTGAGTCCCCAGATTCATGTTTTGAAATATGGTTCCAGGTATGTTACTCAGCACTCAAGTCCCAGAGATGTTGTGCAAACTAAGTCAGCAGTCAGACAGTTGGAGGTGGCAGCCATATTGTACCCCTTTTACACAGTCATGGAGTTTGAGGTAGGCCATTGGGTCACAGCATTTCTGCTAAAAGGCAGACATCTTTCTTCACTTTGGAACCCACCTGACATCTCACAAACCCACCTAAAAGACAATGGTTGCTTTCCATTAGCAACTATTTGCACCTCTGACGAACAACTATCATCTGCAAAGTCACTTTGGAAAATGCTCAGGGAGAGTGCTTTGCAAACTATGCAAAGCAAACTAGAAAGTCCATTCAGTGGTCTAGAACGGGGATCAATAAACCATGGCCCAAAGACCAAAACCAGCCCACTGTCTGTTTTCTATGGTCTGCAAGCTAAGAACGGTTATTACATTTTTTTACTTGGCAGTTTTAACTTGATTGACATACATACTAAGATTTATGTCCATTCAAAAGGTTAAATAAAATGTTTAATACTCCTTAGTTTTTTGTATGGGGTCTATAATTTTACTAGCTAATGTTGACTATTTCAGGAAAAATGATTTGAAAACATAGAAAATAATTTTCATATTTGAGAATTTTCCATAAAAATATTTCATAATTTTTACATTAACTTTTTTCCACTGGAACATGACTGACACAAAGTGATACCTACCTTAGTTTCAGGTATACAACACAAGTGTAGCTGCCATCCATCACCATATAACACTACTACACTGCCAAGGATGCAAGTCCTCATATTCTACCTCTCATCCCCGTGACTTATTCATCCCATGACTGGAAGTCTCTACCTCCCATTCGACTTCATTTTGCCCATCTGCCCACCCAAGAATGATTGTTATATTTGTAAATGGTTGAAAAAAATCAAAAGTAGTATATTTTGTGACACAAAAAAATTACATGAAATTCAAATTTTAATGTCCATAAGTAAAGCTTTCTGGGGACATGACTGGTTGATTTAATTGTGTCACCTATGTTCCCGTCACACTGCAAAGTAGAGTCGAGTAGTTTTGAGTTGGCCTTCAAAACTAAAAAATATTTACTATCTGGCCTTTCACAGAAAAGACTTTGCCAACTCCTGATTTAGAGCAGCCCTTTTTTAAAATGACACAGAGAGGAGTAGAAAATTCCAGAAGGTATCCCATGTGGGAAGGAACACTAAGTAGTGTCTCGTGGAACATTCACTTCAACAAAATGTATGAATGTAATGTATGTGGGCACAGACTGGGTCACAGTGATTGTGTTCCTCACTGAATCACAGTTCAAAAAAAATTTTTTCAGTGATTCTAGAAGTAGATTAAAACCTGCCTATGTCGGGCGCCTGGGTGGCTCAGTGGGTTAAGCCGCTGCCTTCAGCTCAGGTCATGATCTCAGGGTCCTGGGATCGAGTCCCGCATCGGGCTCTCTGCTCAGCAGGGAGCCTGCTTCCTCCTCTCTCTCTCTGCCTGCCTCTCTGCCTACTTGTAACCTCTCTCTGTCAAATAAATAAATAAAAATCTTTAAAAAAAAAAAACCTGCCTATGTCTTATGCTTACAACTCAAGAGATCTTTGGTACATTACATAAGATAGCTGGATGGTGAGTAGGGAAGAACAGAAAAACAAGGCTGATTAACAAATTCAGTGTTCAACTAGCTACGTCCACATAAAGCATCTCATCGAAGGTTCCTTCCTAATGAAGAAGAGATGAAATTTTCCCAAAAAGCATTATCAGTGATCCATAGAATATTCTCCCTCACGCTCGAGGGTTTATCAAAGACTACACAGAATCAAGGAACATTGTTAGGGTTTCTTGAAGCTCAAAGAGAGCTCCATTCCTAAAGTAACAGTCCAACACACAGTTATCAAATCCAAGACGACTAGGATTAGAGAGATTCAGGTAACCTGAGTAAACTGCCCCCCACCCCAAGTAATGACCATACTATAAAATAATTATTATAATAACTAAAATAATATTTATTCACCACCATTTGTCAGGGATTGTACCAAGATAATTCATGTCACACAGTCCTCAAAACAACTGTATTATTTGGGGTCATTATCCCCCCCATTCTCCAGATAAAGATCGTGAGGCACAGAGAGGCTAGATAAATTGCTAAGGTCACCCAGGAAGTCAGAAAATGACATGGAATTAGAAACCAGGCAACAGGATGCCAAACCTGACCTTTTGACCATTTCATTATATTTTCATGCCACACTTATATCTCATCAAGTCATAATCTGCCGGGAGAAAAAAATGAACCAAATGAGTGATAGAGCCATAGAAGATACATTTTACCACAAAAATTGTTCTACAGAGATAATGCTACACAATCAAAATAATAAACACCTCCCAATAACACATGTATAACCTGATATTGCTAGAAATGCAACTGCCCCCGTATTGAATAATCAGAGGCAAATGAGTTGAATTATAGAGGCATAGCACGCATTATCCCTTTTGCCTGGGACCTAGCCTGAATGACATATTTTTTAAAGAAACATTTTGTGCTACCTTGCTTCCTCGTGCCACACGCTGCCAGGTGAGAGCTACAGCCTTCCGAACGTGATTCATCAGAAAAATCAAGGGGGAAAATAGTCATGATCTGATATACCGAGCACTCTTAAATTACACAGCAGCCCCTTCCTGCACAGCGCAAGGGCAAGACAGAAACGCGGTGACTAAGTACATCACAGGCTGTCTCGTCGGTGAACTGGGGAGTGGGGCAGGTCACTGAATCATGGTCCAGCACCTCCGCACATCCATCGAGACACAAGGTAGCCAAGCCAGCTTGCCCGAGATGAAAGTCTGAGTAATTCAGAGGAGGCTGTAATTCTTTATAAAACATACACTAAGGAGTTTTGTTGACGCTTACATGACATTTCCAAGGTGGTTGGGAGACCAGACCATTTGTTACACAGAATCTAGATCAGTAGAGCATGAGGAGGAAGATGAGCAGTGTTTAAAGAAAATAATTTAATTGCACAAGCGTTGAATAATTCCAGACTCACAAAGTCTCCAATGTTATGGCTGAAATTCAAAATCGAGAAGAATGAAAAAAAATCATAGCAATCTGGCACAGCACCAGGAGCCCATCTCTCTTCTTAGACACCATTTAAAGAAGAAAGGAAAATATTTTTGTCCCATTAGACAAATATATATATATATATATATATATATATATATATATATATATATACACACACACACACACAATACGGAAATGGTCAATTGCTTTTATCCCTGCTCTTTTTTTTTCTTTTTTCTTTTTTTTAAGTGGCTGTCGTCAGCGTCACTGACAGGAGGCTGAAAAATTAACACATCACTAGGACTTACCATGTAAGATTTAACTTTTGATAAACAACAAAGTGGGTTACTGCTGTGCTAGCTATTTTTAATCTACCTTGTGAGTGTGCTTTTTTTATTGCTTTATACAGCATATCTGATTCCCTCTAAAGCACCAACTGAAAAATCTATCCAGCTGTCATTTGCTGCCCGGTTACATCTATCATCGCACAGCCTGGCAGGTCTAGTCTATGAGGCAGAGGGGAGAGGCGACAGGAGGCAGAGTCAAGGACTGTCACATGGGATGGGAAAAAAACCTTGTCACAATTATTTATGACTCTTGCTGGGGTACATCATAGGACATATAAGCCTGTTTCAGTTTCAAGCACCCTTGCACGGCTGTTCCCTTGTCGAAGTTGGACGCAGGCAGGTCTGCTTTACACATACAATTTCCTGAACAATGCCAAGCACTTGGGAAGTGACAGTGACAAATATGGGGTTGGTGGCTGGAGCTCTGTGGGCTGCTACGAGCGTGCGGGTGTCAGTAATCAGGAGAAGTACCACGTGAAGCCCCTGCATTCCTACTCCTTTCTTCCTGGCAAGAGACATCCTTCCTCCTCATTGCTTTTTAACTGCTGGGAGCACGTGTTTCCAGAAATGGAAAATGGTGCGTTCCAGCCGTATTTTATGATTCTAAGCCTCGTTCTTCCTACCCGAGGAGGAGGAGTGGGCTTGTGTTCCCTCCCTGAGCCATCTCTACACCCACAGAGTGAGAAGTCAGTTCCCAGGCTTCATCACCAAGTGTCCTTTGGTTTCACATTCGCTCAGGATGAGGCTTCTGAGCACTTGGTTCAATGAATATTCTGCCTTGGATGAATTCTCAAGAGCTAGTGCTGAATGAGATGGTAATTTTCTCCAGTTCTGTCACCTAAGTCCTGCCGCAAGGCCCTCTGGTCTTCATAGCCTCATACAGGTCTAACCCTTTGGACCTTTGGAGAGACCCAGAGGAAACTCCATCAACATTCTCTCGACTCGACAGACCATAGCACACTGAAGAGCTGAGCTTGCAACGTTTAAGATAATTGCACATAAAATGGGGGTCTGGTCCAATAAGTGACTCTTGCACACTTTCTGACTCTAGCACAGCCCGGCATTAACCCAGTTGCCCACACAGAGCCCTCGGGCACCTTGGCATCGCCTGCCTGGCCCCTGCCAAGGAAAAATGACAAAGACCCATATTAAAGAGAATAGGGGCACAATGGCCTCTATGTACCCTGGCAGCCAATACAGAAATTAGTATGGGGAAGGAGAAAGCCTATGAATAGGAGCACCCAGGAACATTGGAATTGCTCCAAATATCTGTTCAGACATCGTTAAGCCCAAAGTCAGCCACCTCGGGTTAGCAAATTCATAGAAGGCCGTGATGGGAAGGAGAAGACGCCGGTGTCTCTGGGTGAGCCCCAACCTATCAGGCCAAGTGCACAGAAACCAAAATTTTATGATGCGGCTACTATCCAACAACACCACGTGGTTGATGGAAGTCGGCCTCCGACTGTCTTAAGCCACCAAGGCATCTATACTCCTATAAAGAATGACGAAGCTGATAGCAAGCCCCCAGACCCGCCATCTGCCCAGGGACCACCCTTTCCGTGGCGCATCCTTCCTTCCCTGCTTCTTTACTCGTTCCCCATCTCCGTCTTCTGGGGAATTGCCAAGCTGACTTCTACGGGCATCCCTGAGCTTGCTATGTCCCGATTGTCTGCAAAGTGATTTTTTTTTAAACATGTCGAATTCGAATATCTTTAGGCTAAATAGAGACCCAGGTCAGCAGAGACCTCCTCGCCCCCTCTCCTACACGCAGCCCTCCTACATACATGTCCCATGTCCGGCTTCTGGTGACGGTTCAGTTGGCAATCCCTGTTTCCCTTCCTCTCTGATTGTTTTCCCGTGGTTCTTCCATAAGCAGTATTAGGCATCGATCTTCACCCACATACCCACACATTTCTCAGGAGAGGGACAGACCTCTCCCCTCCTCAGGTGGGAGCACACAGCACTCCTCCCCTCACTCCCTCCACTGCCTTCCCATCTAACCAGTGACTCAGTGGTCAGGGGAAGACCTGAGATCTATGAGACCACACACACCCCCACCCCCCACACCCCCAGCATAGATTCACCGCACTGGAATTCCTAACCGGCTCCCTGCAAGAAGGTTCCCAACCAACTCAACTTATAGGGCCACACGTATTGCTATGATGCAGACTTCGCTCGAAGATGCACAGTTTCCATTGCCATCATTTTTAGGGGAAAAAAAAAAAAACTTAATTCAATAGATATTTTTTGAGCACCGAGGGCCCCGGGAAGACAATAGAGTAGGGAACAGGTACATCGTTTCTGTTTTCATGCAGTTTTCCCCATGACGCCCTTTTAGTTGCGGAAGTGAGCCAGGTGTGGCAAAGCAGATACAGGTGCAACAGAAAACACACTTCACGCAGGGACCTGCACCGCTCTGGAGGAATAAGGGGGTCTCTCAGGGGACGTGGCTGTGACATAGTTCTTTGAGGATAAGGAGAAGGTATTCAGGGTGGTAACTTAGGTGAGTTACTTAGCGTCTCCACTGGGAGAACGGAATGAGCTCATGCAGGTAGGTAAACCCCCACATAAACTATGAAAGGGTCAGTTGGTGATGTTGTGAAAAGGAGAAAGGTGACAGCATATCCTAAATGTCACTAGAGGTACAGATCAGAGGCTATGGAGTCAGACGGTTCAAGGCCTGACTCTGCCGCTCAGTCCCGGGGTTGGGGGTGGGTCGCTAGACCGTGATTGAAACCCTGTCCATCTCGGTTTCTTTGCCCTTAAAAGTGAGATCGTAACACCTGATGAACCAAAGAGGGGGACACATAAATCCTGTTACAACTGTCCCTGGAATAGATGTTAAAAGTGCTCAGTGAGTGTAAGTTCGCTTTTCATTGTTATGTCTCTGGCATCCAGAAAAATGGGAGGGAGGAGATAACAATGTAATTGAGAATCACTGACAGAGAACCATCCAGAATTGCAACATAAAATGGATAATCAGTCCTTGTATTTGAGCAGCACCTAGAGCTCCGTAAGCGCTCCCACATTCATGATCTCATTCAGTCCAGCTGCAACCTCTTTAAGCAAGAACAGGTGCCTCTATTTTCATCTAATAAATGAGAAACCATGAATCAAAAAGTCACCTATTCAAGATCTTCAAAATGCTCAAGATTAGTCTGGTTCTGGTTTCTAATGCCTGGTCTTCAACCACAACACACTCTAGTCTCCAAGGTACTACGGACCACAGGGTTTGCAGACCCTCTTTGGATGGCTTTCTCTATAGCCAGGGGCAGCAACCTATGGCCCAAGGGTCAAATCCAAGCCCCTGCCTTTTGTTATAAGTAAAGTTTTATCAGAACATAGTCATGCTCATTCATTTATGTATTATCTTTGGCTGTTCTTACTTACAACAGTAGATTTGATTCGTCGTAACAGAGATCAGATGGGCAGCACAACTGATAATATTATCTGGTCCTTAAAAGAAACATCTTGCTAGTACTGATCTATACCACCGGTATTATGACAACTCCAAAACATGTTACAAAACTCAGGGTGAATGGGAACGGAATTATGAATTTCTAGTACAACAATTCATTGAAATAGTTACTTACCAAGGCAAGATTTTCTGAAGATTTTAAATGCCTCTACTATTTAAAAAGGGTCTTATAACTGATCTTCTGTGGTATTTCTAATTTGTGGTTACATTTTTTAAAGTCTTCCTCTATAAATATATATATGTGTGTGTGTATATATATAATAATTTACAATGAAAATATACATGACTGGTATTGGCTTTAAAATACACCAGAAAAAAAAGGCAGATGGGGGTAGGGATTAGTGAGGCAAAGATGAAATAAAAGTGGCAAAATGTCAATAATTGTTGAAGCTGGTTGATGAGGTACAAAGGAGATCATTATACTTTTCTCCTTACTTAATACATGTTTGATAATTTCCATAATAAAAAGTTATATTTAAACAGGGAATTTCAAAAGGCTAGATGAACTCTTTAAAAAAAAAAAAAACTCATCTGACTATAACAATGCACATTTTTTTTTTTTTGCCGCAGAATAATGTTTATTATCTGAAGATATGGCCCAAATAAGCAACCACGTGATTTGCTTTCTCAGCAAAGGGAGACCGAGTGCAACGTTCTACAAAGGGCCCATTGTTCGTCCTTCATCTCTGATGTTCTCTCCTCCCAGCTTCCAACCTGCTCTCTGCTCTTGCATTTGTACATTTTTTAACATGATATTAAATATTTAAAGATTCATTTAGGGAACTAAAGTTCACTGTAGTTTGATGTCTTATAACCACAAAATAATGTTGTTCCACCTGATCTTTCACATCAAAAGAGACCAAATTACTTTGGTCTGTACACGGAAGGTGTAACCCGATCTACGTCACGTGGTTCAGAGGAGCACGCTTGTGAGCTTGTGAGCCATCAAGTAGAATGAAATTGAAGTTGAAGTTGCAGTTTTCTGTATACTACTAGAGTCTGTATACAGACTAATTCCATTGACTGATGGAAAGGATGTCTTACGCTTGAAACTCTCCCCCCTCTTTGTCCATGTGGAGGATCCTACAATAATCAACATTAGTCTGAGGAAACTGATGATGGTTAAAAATCTTCAAATCACCTCTTCTTCCCCGTCTTCATCCTTGTCTTCGTCAGTATCGTCTCCTCTATCATTTATACAGGATTAGCAATTTGCCAATCATACATAATTCCTTTTACTCCTCACAACTCCAGGAGATAGATAAAATGGAGTTGCATTATATGTAAATGGGGCAAAAAAAAAAAAGCAAGAAATATAAATAGCCATCTGATGGCATATCTAATATGCTATAAGATTGTATTTTGCATACGTGCTATCTTATAGTGTACTTTATTGTATGCATTATTATATATTTACAAACACCTAGGCTGCATAATTGTGTATAATTGTATATATGTACATAAAACCAAGAGCAATCTTTTTACTGGGTGATTTAAAGTTCTCAAAACAACAACATTAACTACATCCAATTAATGGCTTGTGAGTTCATTTAAAATCTGAACTCTGGGTAAGCTGTGACTTCACTGTTTTATTACACCTATTGTATGGACAAGGAAAGTAGACTAAACAGCTAAGTATCTCGTGTGAATATTTAGACACAATCACGGACAGATTGCGAAGTAGTCCTAAAGCTGTGTGAGAACAAATGTACCAAGTCAACCACTACCCTCTACTCTCTTCTGAGAGTGGTTCATACTGATCGAATAGAGAACAAGAGAGTGAAATAAAACATCTTGTTTTTTGTTTTCAACTGGCAAACAATAAGACAGGGATGGGATTAGGGACAAAATCAACCTAAACTAAAATAGGAATAGTAACCTTTCTTGGATGATACATCTCAATTTGCTTTTCCACACTGGCAGAGAGATGTTCAGTGATGAGGTTGTCCTTCTAAAGGAGTTCTGAACCTCTGATCAGTAACAAAGCAGAATTGATTAAGACACTAGTTGAGTAGCTCTCCTAGCCATCTTCAATTTCTGCCCAGAAGCCACCTTCCTTGTTTTTTCCAATTTCTATGTTGCCATCTGCTTCTCTTCCTGTTGTAGCAGAACACAAAACTGTCATATGAACTAGGTGAGAAATGGAGATAATAAAACCTAATCAACATAACAGAACAGTCTGCCTAGAATTGTAATGTTCCTTTAGAAGAGAAATCGTGCCCAGGCTACACTTCATGTAGCATGTGGAACTTTCCTGAGGTCTGTGATCTCCTGGTGTCATAAACCCAGGAGAAGTATTCACGGAATTGTTATTTCCAGAATTGGTCGAGTAAGAAAGTTGTCTGCAGAAAGTTCCTCCATCACATCAATGAAAGGGACAGTTCTAGAAGGAAACAAGTTGTAGATTTGACAGTAAATAAGCTTTGGTCCTCAAATAGAGCTTGGATCCTGTCTTCCCAAACAGTCCTCTTGGGGCTTTGGTGTTTGAATAACAGTTAACCCCACCCCTTTTCAAAGTTCCAATGAAGCTCCCAGGCCCATGATACCTCTTTTGAAATAGTGCACCAAATACAGACACGTGTGAATTATTCACACTCTTCAGGCCCCAATATTGATGCCATTTTTATTGAGAAAAAGAAAGAACAGAGCTCAAATAAAATGAGAAGAGGTGATACAAGGAGAGAAGTAAAATTTATCATTAAGGAAAGAACAGACAAGGCTCCACGTTTCCAAAGAACAAAAAACACTCATACTGTTATTTATTCATTAGGCATGTATTTCTTTAGTGTCTACAAGGCCTGGGACCTCAGATACATACTAAAATAGCTTCTTGAATGCTTTTAATTTCCTTAAATCCATCTGTAGGTACTCAGAAAAAAAAGAGAGAGGGCAATTGAGCACAATTTAAATAGTTTGGAATATTCCACCAATATGATACCAAATAAGCATATGTTCCCCAGAGGTGTGAGATGAACGATAGGAATTTGCTGTATATTTGGAGAGAAAGGGTCTCTATTTTCTCTTGGTATGAGCAATCCTCTATTTCATTGAATAAAGATGCCTATCTGTCATTCAAATAATGACACAGCAATTGTTTTCATTGCCAAAGGTAAAACTTACTGTGCTGGACTTATTTAGTGTTGATAAAGGACAGAAATCTATGGGAGATTTCAGGAATTCTCAGGTGTCACTGGAAACAAGTTAGGTTTTACTATAAGCGAATTTCACCTTAGAGATTAACTGCAGATTTTACTGTAGAGTGACCAATCCCCTGCTTCATAAAATTCAGAGCTAAATGGATGAAATAACAATTTAAAAAAAGAAGTAATTCTATTTACAATTTTTAAGGGTTAAGAAGAAAAGAGAAGTATGCATACATCTCCTAACCCTGCCCATTGAGAGGACCAAGAGACAAAGACGACTCTAGCAATGAGCACTCTGAGTGCCCAAGCTTGGTCTCTAAATGCCATTCTCTGGTAGAAGAAATCATGAACCCTTGGAGAAATGGCTGATTCCAGAGCTACAGCAGGCAAAGTAAAAGATTATCCCAGAACATCTCATGGTACCAAAATAATGATGGGAACACATCAAAAGGACACAGAAGCTAACCTTAACATACTCCCATATACCCAATCTCAAGTAATCTGAGCATCAAAGTACTAGTATTAACAGACTGAGATCCGTTGAATAAAATACAATACCGATGAGCCCATAATGATAAAAAATAGAATCATAAGCTGAAATTTTGAAGAATGGAATTGGGGGAAACAGAAAAATTGATCCTAAAGCTATCTACGCTTTAATCCCTGGAATCTGTGAATATGTTATTTTACTTAGCAAGGGTGATTTAAATTACAGATGGAATTAAGTCGCTAAACAGCTGACCTTAAAATAGGGAGATGACCCCAGATTACATGGCAGAAGCCAGTGTAATCAAAAGGTTCCCTAAAGTGGAATGAGGCAGGCAGAACAGTTAGTGTCAGTGTGATACA